>NC_053392.1:15357404-15657404 GCF_905171765.1 Bufo bufo | reverse complement strand
CACACACAGGAGAGGGAATTAACCCTTCCAACACTAACAGGGAGTGAAACCACTTAAAGGGGAAGTGTCCAAATGCACATCACACTGTAGCTGTTACCGCAGGCAACGACATGGGTGGCAACCATGTCCTGGGAGTCAGCCAGAAGGCCGAGACACTGCCACCACATGTACACATACCAAACGTTGCCACGGGCAGCCACAGTGAAGGGAAGTGTCACAGTGCACACCTAACATAAACCTAGTGCACACCAGACATGCAAAGTGCATAACATACACACACACACACACACCTAACAGAGAGGTTGCTAGGTGCAACCGCATGAACATTGCCGCAAGCTGCCTAGCACCAGCTCAGGCTGCTCTACTGCGACAATACCCAACTACTTGTTGCCCGCGGCAACCACAAGTGAGGCTACACACTAGCGGCCCTCACCTGTGGTTGAACAACTAAACCAGACCGCAGGCAACCGCATGCGGTAAAGGAGTCACGGCCATGACCATGGCCGTGACACTTTCTGAGCACCTGTCATGTTTCTTGAGGTACTAGAATGCCAGGATAGTATAAATACCCCCCAAATGACCCAATTTTAGAAAGAAGACACCACAAAGCATTCTCGGAGAGGCATGGTGAGTTTATGTATGATTTAATTTTTTTTCACAAGTTAGCGGAAAATGACACTTTCTGAGGAAAAAAAAATAATAATAAAGTTTCCATTTCTGCTAACTTCTGGAAAAAAAAAAATCTCCCACGGACTCACTATACCCCTCAGTGAATACCTTGGGGTGTCTACTTTCCGAAATGGGGTCATTTGTGGGGTGTGTTTACTGTTCTGGCATTTTGGGCTAAATTGTGAGAAACCCTGTAAAGCCTAAAGGTACTCGTTGGACTTTCGGCCCCTTTAAGCACCTAGGCTGCAAAAAAGTGTCACACATGTGGTATCGCCGTACTCAGAAGAAGTAGGGAAATGTGTTTTGGGGTGTATTTTTACATATATCCATGCTGGGTGAGAGAAATATCTCTGTAAATTGACAACTTTGTATAAAAAAATGGGAAAAGTTGTCATTTACAGAGATATTTCTCACACCCAGCATGGGTATATGTAAAAATACACCACAAAACACATTGCCCTACTTCTCCTGAGTACGGCGATACCACATGTGTGACACTTTTTTGCAGCCTAGGTGCCCAAAGGGGCCCAAATTCCAATGAGTACTTTTAGGATTTCACAGGGCACTTCTCACGCTTTAGGGCCCCTAAAATGCCAGGGCAGTATAAATACCCCACAAGTGACCCCATTTTAGAAAGAAGACACCCCAAGGTATTCTGTGAGGGGTATGGTGAGTTCATGTAAAAAAAAAAAAAATTGTCACAAGTTAGTGGAATATGAGACTTTGTAAGAAAAAAAATAAAATTAAAATATCTATTTCCGCTAACTTGTGCCAAAAAAAAAATAACAATTGATGAACTCGCCATGCCCCTCACGGAATACCTTGGGGTGTCTTCTTTCCAAAATGGGGTCACTTGTGGGGTATTTATACTGCCCTGGCATTTTAGGGGCCCTAAAGCGTGAGAAGTGGTTTGGAATCCAAATGCGTAAAAATGCCCTGTGAAATCCTAAAAGTACTCTTCAGCGGAATACCCCTTTTTTGACATTTTGGGCTAACTAAATTTAGGGGGTATTCCTCTGAGACTACCCAGGAAAAAGAGCACACCTGCCTAGTAAAAAGGAGTGCTTGCGAAGTAAAGCTGCGATCGCTAATAAAGATCCAAAAAGCTCAAAAGTGAACTTTATAGCGCCGCAGCGATTTTACGGTGTTTTTAAAGTGATCAGAAAAAAAACTTTTCTGTCACTGCGGTGGGGCGGACTGAACGCAAGTGTGCGCACAAGATCAGGCCTGATCGGGCGAACACTGCGTTTTTTGTAGAGCCTATGGTGACTCTAATGTACTGATATAGATCTGATTGCGATCAGTCTTGATCACTTACAGATACTATATAGTACTAGTGCTGATTAGCGACAGCGATGACGATAATCAGCGACTAATCAGTGACTGCGGTGCGGTGGGCGTTAACTACCTAACAAGTGGCTAACTAACTGGCGGTGATAAGGTCACACGTCCGCAATTCTGTTCTGCATTTTGCAGAACAGAATTGCGGACCCATTCATTTCTATGGGGACAGACTTTGTCCCGCTCGGATCCGGAATTGCGGATCTGCACTTCCGTTCCGCAAAAATATAGAACATGTCCTATTCTTGTCCGCAATTGCGGACAAGAAAAGGCATTTTCTATATAGTTCTGGCAATGTGCCGATCCGCAAAATGCGGAAAGCATATTGCCGGTGTCCGTGTTTTGCGGATCCGTCTGAATGGAGCCTTACAGGGGGGTGATCAATGACAGGGGGGTGATCAGGGAGTCTATATGGGGTGATCAGGGGTTAATAAGTGACAGGGGGGGTGTAGTGTAGTGGTGCTTGGTGCTACTTACAGAGCTGCCTGTGTCCTCTGGTGGTCGATCCAAGCAAAGGGACCACCAGAGGACCAGGTAGCAGGTATATTAGACGCTGTTATCAAAACAGCGTCTAAAATACCTTTCTGATGCGATTTTTTAAACATCTACAGCCTGCCGGCGAATAATCAGCGCTGGCAGGCTGTAGTTTAACTTCAGAGCTGCGCGCCGCTGTGAACGTGTGTATGCACGCGCACGTTCACGCGAAATCTCGGGTCTCACGAGATCACGGCAACAGGCGTCGCTGAGACCTGAGAGCGCTGCCGCCCGGACGCCTATCAGCGTTACAGTGGCGGCAAGCAGTTAAAGGAGAAATGTTAAGCGCCAAGGCCTGGGAGTGTTATATATATATATATATATATATATATATATATATGTGTTCTATATATGCAGCTATTTCCGCCTCAGATGCTGTTATACTGGATCTATACAGTGCCCCGAAAAAAATTGCAGGAACGTCTGGAGTATTGTTTCTTGTGTACTAAGTTCTTGACCTACTGTATTTCGGACTGATAGGATTGTTGTGGAAGAATGATTGTGGCGGCCAATTGAGCCAGTAGTTTGGTTGACTGATTCCCTAGTTCGAATGCTGTCTGCTTCTGAAAGAATAGTTTCCTGTCTGCCTTGTCTTTTAGTATCAAAAAACAAGATGGCTGCACACTATTATATATACAAACAATAGAGCTAAGAAATGGGGGTCATTCTAGATAAAAGTGGTACAATGCCGACTATAAATGAGTAATGGAAGCTCTTAGCGCACATACGTGTCGGGTCCATCTACCAGGCGTCAAGGTGGCTTCCGCAGATGGGTCCCTAACACTAAATATACTGACTCACTTTGGACTTACTTAAGCCTACAATATTCAGGGCAGTGTAGGAACCAGCTACAAACGTATTCCGCTCAGAAGTCCCAGGTAGATGAGAGTGTTCAGTCTAGAAGAGGTGCGACCCTCAATATATTGCAAGAAAATTTAGACTAGAACCTTCAGAATCAAAGGGGCATATCCATGAAGCAAACATAATTACAAAAAACAAGATGGCTGCACACCGTTATATATACAAACAAGAGAGCTAAGAAATGGGGGTCATTCTAGATAAAAGTGGTTCAATACCAACTATAAATGAGTAATGGAAGCTCTTAGCGCACCTATGTGTCGGGTCCATCTACCAGGCGTCAAGGTGGCTTCTGCAGATGGGTCCCTAACACTAAATATACTGCCTCACTTTGGACTTGCTTAAGCCTACAATATTCAGGGCAGTGTAGGAACCAGCTACAAACGTACTCTGCTCAGAAGTCCCAGGTAGATGAGCGTGTTCAGTCTAATAGAGGTGCGACCCTCAATATATTGCAAGAAAATTTAGACTAGAACCTTCAGAATCACAGTTGCATATCCATGAAGCAAACATAATTACAAAAAACAAGATGGCTGCACACCGTTATATATACAAACAATAGAGCTAAGAAATGGGGGTCATTCTAGATAAAAGTGGTACAATACCGACTATAAATGAGTCATGGAAGCTCTTAGCGCACATACGTGTGCGGAAGCCACCTTGACGCCTGGTAGATGGGCCCGACACATATATGCGCTAAGAGCTTCCATTGCTCATTTATAGACGGTATTGTACCACTTTTATCTAGAATGACCCCCATTTCTTAGCTCTATTGTTTGTATATATAATAGTGTGCAGCCATCTTGTTTTTTGTAATTAGGTTTGCTTCATGGATATGCACCTGTGATTCTGAAGGTTCTAGTCTAAATTTTCTTGTCTTTTAGTATTGTTAGGTACTTCCTGCCTGCTTGAAGCCAAGCATTTCTATTAAAGTCTGTCGGGTGTTGGACGTATTGTTGTTCTAGTGTGCTGCACTGGGTTGCTAGCTCCAGTTCTATGCGTTTAGTATCTTTTTTAATGTAAGCTATACTCGAATGTAACGACCCCCGCAGAAACGCTTTAGGGTGTCCCATACCAGCGCAATGTTGAGCTAATTTGCATATGCATCCAAAAATTCTCTCAACTGGGATGGTGACCAGTCTGCCGAGCCCAGCAGGTTCAGCCAGAACAGGTGTATACTCATCCTGTATGTGACTGGTGCAGCACTATGAAGTGCCTTTTGCGCTGTGGCATTAGAAGAATTTTGATATCTCTGACATTTAGTCTAACCAGACTGTCTATTACTCTGAAATTCCTCTAGCGCCGTTCTATGACAAGAGTAGGTTTAAAGAGCACACCAAATGCTTGAAATAACTTATTTATTAACTTCAACTTTTCTTCATATATAACACTGCCGCCTCCGCAGCAGATAGTCCATGTACAAAACAAGTGTTGAAAAGATATCACAAAATGGCGGTATGCATAAGATGGTGGTTCAACTGTTCAATCTTGTCATTCAACATAAAATGGTGGATATATTTCTCTCTTGAGTATCTGTACTCTCACTTTATGTTATTTAGGCACTTTATGATCTCTCTGAGAGATATATCTGAGGTCTAACTAATAGTTCTGCTTGCTCAACTTGGTTTTAAGTTTGCAGTATGCAATTGCTTATGTTCTGGTATGAGCAGTTCGCAGTTTGTATGCAATTTGTATGGAATCTGGTTTGTATGCTTGCAATTTAGTGGAACTATTTTGGCCTTTCTGCTTCCATAAGAACACAGCTCTCAGTGGAGTGAATGTCTCTTCAGCTCCTGTCTCTGGTGAATAATGATTCTAGAAGCTCCTGCTAGGGGGAATTCCCAGACAGGCTATGTGTGAGGCTGGCTGTGATTGGTGAAAATTCTTGCTGTGTGAGAAGCTGGATGTGATTGATCTAGACTTCTGCCCAGCAACAACAGATTAACACTATGCATTCTGTTGTTTCTGCTGTGTCACAGAGCTTACCTTACATTACAAAATGAATCTTAAAGGCATATTATCTTTTTCTGCTTCTGTGAACACAATATATAAATGTTATATGACATTCAAAACATGATGTCACAGTAAATAACTCTGCTTTTGTCTTTAACACATAAACATAGGAACTGTATTAAGGCTATTTGCATGTCTAGCTGTATACATATATAAGCTATACTAGCAACCTAGGACAGGTCTTAACTGGCCAGCTACACTCCCACCAAAATTACCTATAATTCTACATTCTTAGTGGTAAGACTTGAACATGAATTTGAGGAATTTTCCATCCATTAGGTTCTCAACTTCCAAGTGTCTTTTATCACTCTCAAGTAGAACAACTAACTTCTGTATAGGATGTTCCAACTTGAATGGAGTAGTGAGACGTTTTCCTTTTTTGTCAAGTTTTGAGTCTCCTATTTGTAACAACACTCTTCTTAATAGTCTGTCTTCATCCTTTTGAACTTTTAGAACTTTGGCCAATTTCCATTGACTTCTAGGTTCATCTTCTTCTTTTACTAACACTATGTCACCAACTTGGACATTTCTTCTGGGTTTTTGCCATTTACTTCTTAGCATCAGATTGGCTAAGTACTCTTTCCTCCATCTATTCCAAAACTGTTCTCATAGATATTGAACTCTTTGCCATCTCCTTCTGGCATATAAATCCTCTTTGGTGAACTTGCCAGGCGGCGGCTATATTTAATCAGACTTAAGGTGAAGTAGATGGTTGGGAGTTAAAGGGTCCAAACTTGTTGGGTCATTGATGTTATCCACTGTAAGTGGACGACTGTCAACAATAGACATTACTTCATAGAATAGGGTCCTAAGTGAAGCATCATCTATTCTTCCGGCGTTATTTTTCAACACTGAACTTAACACATTTGTCACAGTTCTGATTTGTCTTTCCCAAACTCCTTCTGTATGGCTTGCATGTGGAGTATTTATATGAAAATCACACTGTTTCTCTAACAAATACTCAGTTACTTTTTCTTTATCAATCTCTTTTAGAGCTTTCTTCAATTCATTCTTTGCTCTGACAAAATTAGATCCTTGGTCAGATCTAAGCTCTCTGACAGTACCTCTAATGGCTATGAAACATCTCAAGGCGTTGATGAATGCGTCAGTTGACATATCTTCAAACATTTCCAGGTGAAGTGCTCTGGAGCTCAGACATGTAAATATTAGTCCATATCTCTTGTACTCCTTGCGGTTCTGTTTGGTGATGAATGGGCCAAAACAATCCATTCCGCTATAAAGAAATGGTGGTGATGGGTTTACACGATCTGCCGGTAAATCTGCCATTCTTTGTTCTTCTGTAGGTCTACGTGCCTTTCTGCAGACTACACATTTACTTATATACTTTGCTATAACTTTTCTTCCTTTCACAATTCAGTAACCACCTTCTCTCAAACAGCTTTTGGTGAAACTTCCTTGATGCAAGGATTTGTTGTGGTAGTGATCAATAATCAATCTTGTGAAGGTAGAGTTTTTGGGTAGAATTGCTGAATGCTTCACTCTGCTAGGTAACGATACATTTTCCAGTCTCCCTTCCACTTTCAGTATACCATCCTGCAGGACAAGATTAAGCTTGTACAATGGGTGCTTGTTCAGAAGCCTTTTAGGTTCTTGACTAAGTCTCTTCAACTCTTTACTGTAGAATCTCTGTTGAATGAGTCTTATGACGTACTTCAGCTTTCAGTCTTTCCTCTACATTCAACAATTCTTTCTTTCTGATTCCCTTTGCCAAAGGTTGAATTCGAGCTACTACGTTTATGACCGTATTCTATTTTGAACATCTGGCTAGTCTTTCAAGTATGTCATCTTCACACTTGGCACCAGTGCTCAATGTTTGTACAACTTTTACTTCTGGATCACCCAAAGACAATTCGGCGTAACCTTTACTGGGCATGATTTCCTTTTCCCAAAGGAACTCTGGGCCGGTTAACCAGTTAGAATTTTTCAATTCTGTTCCATTCAGGCTTCTTAAAGCATGATCTGCTGGGTTAGTCTTTATGTCAATGTGATGCCAATGTTCCGAATTTGTTATTTCTCGAATTTTCTCAACTCTGTTGGCGACAAAGATATGGAATCTTCGAGCTTCATTGTTTATGTATCCTAGGACAACTTGTGAGTCTGTCCAAAAATATTCTTCATCTGTTTTTAATTCCAATTCTTCTCTCAGAGACATGCTTACTGATGCTGAAACTACGGCTTCTATCTCTTGGTATTTTCTGAATACTGGTAGGTGCAACTCTGGCCTTCCCCATAACCAGGGCACAGTGTATCTTTTCTTCTATTACTCTGATGTAGGAGCACTGACCATAACCATAACTACTGGCATCTGAAAAATGTTGAGGTTCTATTTTCTTGTACTTTCTGAAATCATGAGGTACAAAACATTTGGGTATCCGAACTTCTCTCAAGTTTTGCAAGTCTCTTATCCAACTCTCCCACCTTGGCCTCAAATTTTCAGGTATGGGCTCATCCCATCCTAACTTCTGTCTGCATAATTCTTGCAGTATTTCTTTTGCTCTGAGGATTACTGGGGCCAAGAATACCAATGGATCAAATATAGAAGACACTGCGAAAAGAATAGTTCGTCTAGTTGCAACTTTCTCTTCAATAGATACTTCAAAGAAGAACTTGTCATTCTCTACATTCCATCCCAATACAAGTACGCTCTAAACTGGAAGATGATCATAATTGATATCTACATTCTTCATTGTTGCTGCACGTTCAGAGTCACTGATGGATTCCAGTACCTCTCTGTTGTTTGAGATAAATTTTTGAAGGCGCAGGTTTCCTTTTCCGCATAACTCTTGGCTTTCTTTCACTAGTTTGATTGCAGATTCTGTAGACTCCTGACTTATGAGATCATCATCTACATAAAAGTTTTTCATTAGAAAATTTTCTGCTGATGGGCAATCCTTTTCATTCTGATTAGCCAAGTACTTTATACCATAATTGGCGCAACCTTGAGATGATGCTGCACTAAACAAGTGTACTTTCATTCTGTATTCTGCTGGCTCTGTATCTGTATCTCCATCCTCTCACCATAGAAACCTCAGGAAGTCTCTATCTTCATTCTTCACATGAAACTTGTGGAACATCTTTTCAACGTCACACATGACCGCTACGGGATACTTTCTGAATCTACAGAGTACTCCAGGCAGAGTGTTTGTAAGATTGGTCCTTTTAGTAGATTGTACTTTGCGGAGTAATCAAATACTACTCTAATCTTATCTGGTTTCTTTGAGTGGTAAACACATTGATGTGGGATGTACCACACTTCTCCATCTTTAGGTTGGTTATTAACTTTCTCTGCATGTCCTTCTTCGAGGATGCCTTCCATGAATTTCAAATAATCCTGCTTGAATTTGGGATCTCTTCCCATCTTTTTCTTCAAACATTTCAATCTTGCTAGGGCAAGATTTCTGTTATTTGGCAGACGAGGTCGTTCTCTAAAAGGTAAGGGCATTTAAAGATGACCTGGTTGATTCTGCTGAATACTTTCTTCTAGAGTGTGTACGAACTTTTTCTTCTTGTGATACACGGTTTTCTTTAGAACTTATGTCTGAAAAGTCGGATTCAAGGATCTTGATTACTTTTTCTGGACTTACAGTTGGTAACTCTTGAACAGATATGCAATGACACAAGCCTGTCACCTGTCTTGAGTTTGCAATCTGCTGTTTTCTTCAAAAAACACCCCATCAGTTTGAACAGCATAGGGTTCACCCTTTCCTCCTGTGATTACCTTTCGTTGTACCAAGGCTTCGGGACAATCGTAGCCTATCAACAGTCCAACATCAAACACCTTCAGCTGGGACATTCCATGAGATATGACAGATAGGTGCTCCCATTCATTGGCTGTTTCACAGGTAGGTATGCGATCTTGATCTAGAGGTATGTTGTCTTTTGTATAAGCTGGAAGTATGTCAGGATTCGAACCCGTGACCAGCCACATCCCAGGCGGTAGCCCTGCTTACTAGGCTACCGTCCTCTCTGGACATTCCTCCCTGAAGCCTATTAGTTAACCTCAGTCTTGCCAAGCCTTGCTCATTACCCTTGATTCCCCACACCTCGTACTTCCCTATATAAGTCCAGCCCCTTGCACTCCAGTTTGCTGATTATTGAGCTCCTGAGCCTTGATCAAGCTTCTCCTCATCTGTTGCTCTTGCTACTGCTGGAAGTCCACTGCTGACCAGGAATTGCCTACCGACTACTCTTCTGCCTTATCCCTACCTACTGAACTGCTACCACCGTTGCCATCCGGATTGTCTGACCATGCTTACTGCCGCCTGCCCTGACCCACCGCCTGCCTACCGACTACGCCTCTGCCAGACTTCCTGCACCTATTACCTGCCTGCGGTCCTTGCCACTGGGCTCCACTCCTACCCCCAGAAAGCAGTCCTCTGACTCAGGTGAGCCTGTAGGACTGTTACAGAATAATCAGCCCCACTATGGAGTCCGCAATGGCCACTCTGCGTAAGCAGGTCTCCGAACTTCAAGAATTTGGTACTACATATCAGGAGAAATTTGCCCAGCTCCAAGGCGTAGTCCAAAGCCAGCAAAGGGAGATTATTGAACTACAGAGGCAACACCTGGACGTCCGCGGCGCGGCCGCAGACACCCGCATGCCACTCCCATCAAGATTCGGCGGCGACAGACGACAGTATCGGGGGTTTCTAAACCAATGCCGCATCTATTTTCAGATGTACACGGCCCCCTTCACCACCGAGAAAAAGAAGGTGCTATTCGTGGTCAATCTCCTGACGGATGAAGCATTAGCATGGGCATCACCATACGTGGAGACTAACAGTCAGCTCCTGGACAACCTAAACAACTTCATCACCGCCATGAGCCAAGTCTTCGATGACCCCAACCGCTGTGCGACAGCCGAGGCGCGACTACATGGTCTGCGGCAAGGGAGACGCTCCGTCGCCGAATACACCGCCGAGTTTCGCCGTTGGGTCACGGACACCACCTGGAACCCAGCGGCACAGAGAAGCCAATTCCGGCGAGGCCTGTCAGAATTAATAAAGGACGAACTCACCAGAGTTGAGGCCCCGGACGATCTGGATGACTTCATTCAGTTATGCATCCGGATAGATCAAAGACTCTCCGAGAGGAAGAAAGAAAGACTCTGGTCCTCGGACCACAGACCCACTTACTCCTTCTCTTCCACCGCCCAGCGCAACCCCCAGTCAGTAACTGAACCTATGCAGGTCGACGCTCTACGTAGGTCTCTATCCACAGCTGAGAAGGAGAGAAGGCTGGCCGAAAACCTCTGCCTCTACTGTGGGGAGCCGGGTCATTTTGCCATCAAATGTCCTCATAAGATCCGAAAGACTATTGCCGTCACGGAGCTAAAGGAGCAACCACAGACTCCAACCCTGCCAGCAGCCCCTGAAAATAACAACACGGCGGCTCATGGATCCCACTTCATCATCCCCATCCTCATCGACATTGAGGGGCGACAACTCCCCTGTTCAGCGATGTTAGACTCCTGGGCGGGAGGCAACTTCATGGACCTAACCTTCGCCCGCGAAAAGAACATTCCACTGACAATCAAGGCAGCCCCCGTTGACCTGGAAACCGTCGACGGATCCCCACTCTCCTCGGGGCCGGCCACTCACGAGACCACCGAACTACAACTCCTCATAGAACCAGATCACCGTGAAAAGATCCACTTCTCTCTGATCGCTTCCCTGAAGTTCCCAGTGATCTTGGGCATCCCATGGTTGGCCACCCACAACCCCTTGGTGGACTGGGAAACCCGCTACATACGATTCCCATCTGAGTTCTGCACGCTAAATTGCTCCCACAAACCCGTCCTTCCACCCGAAGACACCACCATCTCTAAACTATCCATCAAGGATCTGCTACCCCCTCAATACCGCGAGTTCCAGGATGTCTGCGACAAGAAAAACGCAAACAAGCTGCCACCACACCGACCCTACGACTGCCCTATAGAACTGTTGCCTGGGGCCGAAATACCCTTTGGCAGTATCTACTCCCCCTCAGAGCCTGAACTCAAGGCTCTGAAAGAGTACCTGGACAAGGACCTGAGGAAGGGGTTCATCCGGCCCTCCACCTCCCCCGCGGGAGCCCCCTTTTTCTTCGTAGAGAAAAAAGACTCCTCCCTGCGTCCCTGCATAGACTACAGAAAGCTTAATGACATAACCGTAAAAAAACGGTACCCGCTCCCACTGATTTCCGAACTCCTTGAGAGACTCCGGGAAGCGAAGATCTTCACCAAACTCGACCTTCGAGGGGCCTACAACCTCGTCCGAATCCGCCCTGGGGACGAATGGAAGACCGCCTTCCGGACACGTTATGGTCATTTCGAGTACCTGGTCATGCCTTTCGGACTCTGCAATGCTCCCGCCACCTTCCAGCACTTCATTAACGACGTCCTCAGGGACATGCTGGATCTGTTTGTAGTCGTTTACCTGGACGACATCTTGATCTTCTCTGAAGACCTCGAGCAGCACCGCGAACACGTCCGCAGAGTACTGCAGAGACTCAGACAGAACTCTCTCTATATCAAGCTAGAGAAATGCGAGTTTGAGCGAACCACCACTCAGTTCCTCGGATACATCATCTCCCCAGAGGGCCTAAGTATGGACCCGGGGAAGGTCCAAGCTGTGATGAACTGGCCCGTTCTGAAAAACGAGAAGGAGATACAAAGATTCATTGGCTTCGCCAACTTCTATCGGAAGTTTATCCGGAACTTCTCCAAGGTCATAGCACCAATCACCCAACTCACCAAGAAGGCAGTCCCCTTCTCCTGGACACCCGAGGCCCAGGAGGCCTTCACCAAGTTGAAACTCCTCTTCACTTCTGCCCCAATCCTAATCCACCCGAACCCCGAGCTTCCATTTACAGTCGAAGTGGATGCATCAGACTCTGCGGTGGGGGCAGTTTTGTCACAACGGACAGGGGAGAGGATGCTATTACACCCGTGCGCATATTTCTCCCGCCAGATGTCCCCCTCCGAGAAGAATTATGGCATCGGGAACAAAGAACTATGGCGATCAAGGATGCCTTCTCCGAGTGGAGACACCTGCTGGAGGGAGCCACCAACCCCATAATCGTACTAACTGACCACAAGAACCTCGAGTTCATCCGCAGCGCTAAGAGACTCTCAGCCAGACAGGCCAGATGGAGCCTATTCTTTTCCCGCTTCAAATATCTCATCACCTATCGCCCTGGATCAAAAAACGGCAAGGCTGACACCCTCTCCAGAATGTTTTCCGAGCCCTCACAGAGTAACAAGGGCCAAAATAACATCTTACCCGAGAGAAGGGTCGTAGGGGCCACCTACTCTAAAGAACTCCTGGGCACAATCAAAGAAGGATATGAAAATGACCCCTTCCTCTCCCACCCCACAGGCAATGTCAGCCTTACATTTAAGAACGGTCATTGGTTTCATCAGGACCTACAACTATATGTACCAGAAATCGCACGGCTCGAAGTTCTCAAACTCAACCATGACTCCAAGGTGGCCAGCCATTTTGGCACAAGAAAGACCCAGGAGCTTCTCTCCCGCTCCTTCTGGTGGCCAACATACAAGGAGGACATCAAGAGGTACATCTCCTCGTGCACGGTCTGTGCCCGCAATAAGACTCCTCGTTCCTATCCCGTGGGTCTGTTACAACCCCTCCCGATTCCCTCCCGCCCCTGGGGCTCGATCTCCATGGACTTTCTGGTAGACCTTCCTCCTTCAAAAGGGATGAACACCATCCTGGTCGTGGTCGACCGTCTCACCAAGATGGCCCATTTCATCCCCTACAAAGGCCTACCCACAGCCAAACAGACGGCCGATCTTATTCTCAGAGAGGTCTTCAGGCTGCATGGGATCCCGGACGACGTGGTCTCCGACCGAGGCGTACAATTTGCCTCAAAGTTCTGGAAGAACTTCTGCCTGGCGCTCGGGGTTAAAGGGAACCTGTCCTCTGCTTTCCACCCTCAGTCAAACGGGCAGACGGAGAGAACTAATCAGACCCTAGAGCAATACCTACGCTGTTTCAGCTCCCACCTGCAGGATGACTGGCTTGATCATCTCCCCACGGCCGAGTTCGCCTACAATGCTGAGCACAGCTCAACCAAGCACAGCCCCTTCTTTGCTAACACAGGCTCGCACCCGGTGTTCATTCCCCACCTACCCGTCGCCTCCACCCTCCCAGCAGTGGCCGAACGCCTAACAACCCTACAGGAGGCACAAAAGAACATTATAGACAACCTCCAGCTTGCCCAGAGGCGCTTTAAACAGGGAGCAGACAGACGTTGCAAACCCACCCCGGGCTTCCATGTGGGAGACAAGGTGTGGCTGTCCACCAGGAACCTCAGATTGAAGGTCCCCTCCAAAAAATTTGCCCAAAGATACATGGGTCCGTTCCGGATCACCGCACAAATCAACGAGGTCACTTTCCGGCTCGACCTTCCGGACTCTATTAGGGTGCACCCTGTCTTCCATTGCTCTCTCCTCAAGCCATAAGTGGAGAACACCTTCACAGGCCGCCACTCTCCCCCTCCACCACCCGTGAGGGTACAGGGTGAAGAAGAATACGTTGTTGCAAAGATTCTCGACTCCAGGATCCACCGGGGAAGACTACAATACCTAATTGGGTGGGAGAGTTACCCTCCCGAGGATAATTCCTGGGAGCGAGAAGAAAATGTCCACGCCCCCAGACTGGTAAAAGAGTTCCACCAACGGCACCCCGGTAAGCCTGCCCCTGCGGTGCCCGGAGGTCACCTTGGAAGGGGGGGGGGGGGGGGGGGGGAGTACTGTCAGGATTCGAACCCGTGACCAGCCACATCCCAGGCGGTAGCCCTGCTTACTAGGCTACCGTCCTCTCTGGACATTCCTCCCTGAAGCCTATTAGTTAACCTCAGTCTTGCCAAGCCTTGCTCATTACCCTTGATTCCCCACACCTGGTACTTCCCTATATAAGTCCAGCCCCTTGCACTCCAGTTTGCTGATTATTGAGCTCCTGAGCCTTGATCAAGCTTCTCATCTGTTGCTCTTGCTACTGCTGGAAGTCCACTGCTGACCAGGAATTGCCTACCGACTACTCTTCTGCCTTATCCCTACCTACTGAACTGCTACCACCGTTGCCATCCGGATTGTCTGACCACGCTTACTGCCGCCTGCCCTGACCCACCGCCTGCCTACCGACTACGCCTCTGCCAGACTTCCTGCACCTACTACCTGCCTGCGGTCCTTGCCACTGGGCTCCACTCCTACCCCCAGCAAGCGGTCCTCTGACTCAGGTGAGCCTGTAGGACTGTTACACAGTAGATCTATTGTGCAGTTTTAATTAAGTCCTCTAACTCTCAGTCCTTTGACTTTTCACTAATGTGTCTCTCCCCATCATTGTGGTGAGTTTGAGCGTCACTGGTTTTGTAGCCACTTGTAATTTCTTGCAGATTTCTTGATCAATGAAGGTGACGTCACTTTGGGCATCCAGAAGCGCATAGGCGTATACCTTCTTGTTCCTCCTTTTAGGATTTGAAATGCACACTGGTACAACCATTGATATGCCATTGCTTTCTCCTTCCCTCACTCTGCAAGAGAATACCGATACTTTATTTTCTTCCTTAGTATCTTTAGGTATTGAGGATTTATCCTTCTTTGGACGTTCTTCATGTATTGGTGTAGGATGACGTCCTTTGCAAATGCTGCATGTGGCCTTTTTATTACACTCCTTAGTAACATGGCCTTTTCTTAGACAACTGAAACACAGTTGGTTCTCAAATACAATTTTTTTCTTTTCTTCTGGGGACTTATCCTACAATTGTTGGCAATTATGTATTGAGTGGTTCTCTCCACAGAACATACACTTGAAGGTAGTCTGAAGATTTGTCGGTTCTCTCCACTGATCCCAGTAGTGACTTTGAACTTGCTCTCCTAGGTATCTGGACCTTTAGCTGCTGTGTTGTTTGCAAATGTTGCACGTCTTATCTCTCTTGCAGGACTTTTTTCTAAGGATTTTAAGACGTCAGATGATGTTACTCAATTACATGCTACCCGTGCTTTCTTATTGATGAACTCAGAGAACTCTTTAAAACTTGGGAAGTTCTTGCCTAGATCTAACTGTTCAGTCACATAGAGATTACATCTAGAAGCTACTTCTTCAGGTAGCTTGGTTAGCATCCTGTGGTTTTCTAGATAGTCGTTTAGTACTTCTAGACCTGAACATGTGGGATGGCATTGCTGTATGCTTGCAGGAAGTCACCATACTCTTGGAGTCTGAAGTGTTCTTTAGGACATATTTTAGGCCAGTTATTCAATTGCTCTCTAAAAGCTCTTTGTATTAAGAAAGGATGACCATATCTTGCATTTAATTTTTCCCAAGCTTGCTTGTAGGCTTCTTTGTCTTTTATATAGAAGATACCTTCAAGAACTTTCTTTGCTTCCCCACCAACATATATATGAAGGTAGAATAACTTATCGATTTGGACTAAAGTAATGATGCTCAATGATCATTTCAAAACTTGCCTTCCACTCTATGAACTTCAGTACGTCTCCTGAAAATACAGTGGGTTCCGGCATGGGAAGTCTAGCGAGGACTGTTTTCTGTTGTCCTGTTAGGACAATAGTTGTACCACCCTCCTGAGCATTGCCATGACATCTAGGAATAGAATCATCCG
Source organism: Bufo bufo (assembly GCF_905171765.1). NCBI lineage: Eukaryota > Metazoa > Chordata > Amphibia > Anura > Bufonidae > Bufo > Bufo bufo. The sequence continues at coordinate 15,641,348 of NC_053392.1, read as the reverse complement.
GTTCTATTTTTTCACTTAGTTCTGAATTAGGTGAGTACTTTTCTTTATCTTTTCTGGTAGAGATAGAGGGTAAATTCACACACCTTTTTCCTAACACTGGACTAGGCCTCTCTGTTTTTCTGAGCAGGGATGGAAGGATAATAACTTATTTCCTCACTAAATGCTGTAGATTCCCTTCTATTCTAATGGTGGTAAGTAGGAAAGTAGGAGTCTGTTTCTTCACTTAGAACAGATTTGAACCTATGACTACTCTTATTCATATCCTCTTCGTGTACTCTGAGTCTGGCTTCTATGATCTTAACTTGTTTTTTCTTTTCCAGACTTTTTATCTGTTGGTGCTGTGCCTCCATTTCAGCTTCCATTTGATGGCGCTGTGCCTACATTTCAGCTTCCATCTGATGGCGTTGTGCATCCTTTTCAGCCATCAATTGAAGCTGCGCCTCGATGGCAGCTTCCATCTCAATTTCTGCTTTCTTGACAGCAAGTTGTTCAGCTAATTCCTTTCTTTTGGCTGAAGTATTTGAGGACTATGATATGTGGGTGGCACTTCTGCTAGCGAAGGAAGTCACACTTGAGATTGTGGTTCCCCCTAAGGACCTAGCATAGTCTCTCATAAAAAGCTAGTTCATTCTACTTCTTCCTTTAACTTCATCATAATTAGCTGCAGATGAAAGTTCTCTCATGAGCTTTACTAAATCTTTAGTGACTGCAGTACATGTGTCCACGTTCCTTACAATGTCCTGGGAAGGTGTCGTAAGCGTCCTCAGGTTGACATATGCTGCCATAAGCTCTGATTCTGATTCTTCTACCGTCTCTACCATATCACTCAAGTTCCCTTTTATACTTTTTTGCTTTATCTTTCAACGAATGTCTTTAATGTATGATTTCCACCTATCATACATCCGGGCAAAACTTTTTCTCCTTTAATGCTGACTCTTGCTCCAAATTTTCCAGCATCTTTAAGGTCGGTTTTCTGGCACGTGATGAACGTCTTGGTTCATCTGCTTGGGCTATATTTGTTTGAGGCAAGACTAATGCTGAATCAGACTCTTCTACCTCAGACAGGTTCCCTTCATCTTCAACTTCTACTCTATCTATCTTTGTATCATCTAACAGTGGCATGGTAATACTAGGCTCAGACATTTTACTTTAAATGCAATACTGACAATTAATACGAATATTAAGTCCTTTCACTTTAAATGTAATACTGACAAATGCAGAAATAAATGACTTTCACTTTAAATGCAATAGTCTGTGCAATACAAACAGTCCTTTGTTTCACTTTAAAGTCTTTATCTGAACACAAAAATGTCTCTTTATTCCAAAGCCTATATGCAATGATAAGCAATAAAAGGAAAGCTTTCACCTTATTCTGAAGAGCAGGATACTGTGCTATGAAGGTTGCTGGAATGTCTGCCTTAAAGTAGACTTATCTTTTCTTGATGTGATGCGATGCTCTGCGCTGACTTGCTATGCTTTGTGATAACTTGCGATGCGCTGGCTTGGAAACAATGCTGCAGGCTTTGGGCCTAGTGACGAGAAACTAGCTGACTGCAGTACGTGGTCTCTCCGTGGATAGCGGTGCAGGCACTCTAGCTCTGCTGGACTTTGGCCTCCAACCATGCATCTCTTTCTCTCTCTAGGGATCGCAGGAGGGTTGGCGCTCTTTCTCTGACTATCTTACCTTTGCTGTTCTGCCACTTTAAGAGTCGGCTGCAGTTTGACTAATGCACACGTTTTATGGCCTTTATGGCAGCTCCGCTGAGGTGTCTTTGCTTGCTCACTCAGGGAACAGTTGCTGAGCAGCAGTATATGCTGGCGCTCCGCTGCTCTAATGTGCCCTTTACTGTGCAAGTTGAGGAGCGCTATCACTTCGCCTGAGGGCAATAGTTCCACTGTGACAGGCGCAGCACTATGAAGTGCATGTTGCACTGTGGCATTAGAAGAATTTTGATATCTCTGACTTTTAGTCTAACCATACTGTCTATTACTCTGTAATTCCTCCTTCGCCGTTCTATGGAAACAGTAGGTTTAAAGAGCACACCAAATGCTTGAAATAACTTCTTTATTAACTTCAACTTTTCTTCATATATAACACTGCAGCCTCCGCAGCAGATAGTCCATGTACATAACACGTGTTGAAAAGATATCACAAAATGGCAGTATGCATAAGATGGTGGTTCAACTGTTCAATCTTGTCATTCAACATAAAATGGTGGATATATTTCTCTCTTGAGTATCTGTACTCTCACTTTATGTTATTTAAGCTCTTTATGATCTCTCTGAGAGATATATCTGAGGTCTAAGTAATAGTTCTGCTTGCTCAACTTGGTTTGCAGTATGCAATTGCTTATGATTCGGTAGGAGCAGTTCGCAGTTTGTATGCAATTTGTATTACTATTTTGGCCTCTATGCTTCCATAAAAACACAGCTCTCAGTGGAGTGAATGTCTCTTCAGCTCCTGTCTCTGGTGAATAATGATTCTAGAAGTTCCTGCTAGGGGGAATTCCCAGACAGGCTGTGTGTGAGGCTGTTTGTGATTGGTGAAAACTCTTGCTGTGTGAGAAGCTGGCTGTGATTGGTCTAGACTTCTGCCCAGCAACAACAGATTAACACTATGCATTCTGTTGTTTCTGCTGTGTCACTGAGCTTACTTCACATTACAAAATGAATCTTAAAGGCATATTATCTTTTTCTGCTTCTGTGAACACAATATATAACAGTTATATGACATCTAAAACATGATGTCACAGTAAATAACTCTGCTTTTGTCTTTAACACAAACATAGGAACTGTATTAAAGCTATTGGCAGGTCTAGCTGTATACACATATAAGTTATACTAGCAACCTAGGACAGGTCTTAGCTGGCCAGCTACACTGTACATTACCGAGGGGGTGCCTCGTAACAGAGTGCCCAGCATTGGCGAGTGGTCTGATATTCTTCTGGGTAGGTATAATATTGAGCGGAGGTTTAACATACCTAACTCATTACCTAACATGTAATCAATACGGGTTAAGAAATTGTGACTACTGTTATGACAAGAGTATGATCTATCTCTGAGATGTCTAGTTCGCCATAAGTTAAGCCACCCAAATTAGAAACCTATGGAGATTCGCGAGGGACCCCCTGTTCCTGTTGGGTCTGCTATATCTGCAAATCGGTCCAACGATTGGTCTAGCATCATATTTAAATCTCCCAAACATATTATTCTAGAATGTGGATAGGTGGCTGGTAAGTGTAGTACATGCATAGAGCCGGGAGGAGGGTTATAAATACCTAATAATGTGCACTGTACATTGTCAATTAGAGAGTGGACAAAGACATATCTGCCTTCCAAATCATCAGCCAGTTCCTTTACCTCCCAGCGCAGTTGTTTGTGAATTAATAAGGAGACACCCCGTGAAGAAGAGGAGTGATAGGAGTGTGCGGCCCATTGGACCCAAGGTTTCTGCAAAACCCTAGATGCAGTAGAGATAAAGTCTGTCTCTTGAAGACATACAATTTGCGGATTAGAATTTCTAATAAAGGCAAGCACCATAGATCTCTTTTGTGGTGTGACCAATCCCCTAACATTCCATAACAAGATTTTCAACTCAGCCATGGACTCCAAGGCAGATCTGTGTCACTCAGGGCAGGGTGCAGTGACATCAGAGGTGGGTAACATTTCTACATAAATAATTGAATTTAACCAGTTGAACATTATCATGCACCTCCTGGAGAAAGTCCAGAACCTTAAAGGGATTCTGTCATCAAGATTTTCGATATGGAGCTGTTCATATCATCCTCTCAGTCTCCATTATCTAATTAAAAATATACTAGTTTTACCCCCACCTGTCCTTTCATTTTGGATAGAAATCGGTTTTATTAATATGCTAATTACCTTACTAACATGCCCAAGGGGCTGTCCCTCCGGCCGTTTGTGCCCAGCCGCGCCCCTTATCTCGTAGCCCAGCGCCGCCCCACTGCTAATTATGCACTCCTCTCATCGGCGATGGTGCGCCGTATTCTCGCGCATGCGCCCTAAATCCACTGGTCAGTGCCCGCGCGGTGTCCTGGCAGCAGCCTCAGTGCGCATGCACCAGCTGTCTGCGCACTTCGCCCGCAGGCGCTGACCAGTGGATTTAGGGTGCATGCGCGAGATTACGGCGCACCATCGGCGATGAGAGGAGTGCATAATTAACATTGGGGCGGCGCTGGGCTACGAGATAAGGGGCGCAGCTGGGCACAAACGGCCGGCTGCATGTGGGCTGCAGCCACAGCCATATTATAACCATTTTAACAAGAACTAAGAATGCAAGTTAGAGCCCTAAGATGTAAGCTATACTAGTATTAATTCTGAGCGTTCCGCACTATTGGACTATCTGTAACTAAGCTCTTAAACCAAGTGAAACCAGTCATCAGTTTGCAGCGTGATTATGCTCTCTAGATGGAGTCCGGATCTTAGCGCCTTGGGGATTTTCTACGTAGGGTCAACCACTCCAAGGCTTCCTCAGGGGAGGAAAAGAAGACTGCTTTTGCTGTCCACGACTCTACGTTTTGCAGGATAGCCCATAGAGTATGGGGCACTAGCTTCTCTCAGACGTTGTTTTACATCCATAAATGTAGCGCGTTGTTTTTGCAACTCCATAGAGAAGTCTGGAAAAATGGAGACTCTGGCGCGTTCAAATTTAATTTCTTTGCCGCCTTCTTGCCAGGGCTAATATCTTGTCTCTGTCCTTGCAATTGAGTAACCTGGCAAGCATGGGACAAGGTGATGGGGGTCTCCCCAGTACTCTGTGAGCCCTTTCCACGGCATATGCTGATAAGAACTCTGCATCTGGGAAAAGTTCTTTTATCAATTTTTCTCTGAAGTCATCTGGTGTACGACCTTCAGCTCTTTCAAGCAGGCCGATGATTCTAATATTGTTTCTACGGAGCCTGTTGTTTAGCTCCGATATGGATCGTGGCATGGCGGCGGTAGCATCTTCTATGCGGGATATACGTTCTTCAGAGTGCTGAACCCTCTTTCGTAAGTTATGCAGCTCTTGACGCATTAACCCCAGATCAATTTTGACCTCATCTAGTTTCCCCGTGAGGGATGTCTTACAAGCAGTTATGGCGTCCAGAACTTGTGCGGTAACTTGTTTCAGCATGGGTTCTTCCTGATCCGCCCCACTGGGTGTTGCAGGCGCCAGAGAATGGGCATTCCGTTGCGGTAGTGGTGACCGTGAACTATCATCTGGTTGTCTGGCAAATTCACACAGTTTTTCCGCTGCGCTCTGCGTTTTTTGCGGCCCCATTGATGCACCAGATTTTAATTTTTTTTTATCTGCAGCTTATTAATACTACAAGATCAGGGCTTCTGTGGGGCTTCTTTTGAAGCTCTCTTCTGCCGGGCTTTTGAAGAATTGTGTGCCTTTGCGAATATCCTGCTTCACTATTCGCAGGTTAACGATTGGTGTACAATATTTGGTGCAGCAGTGTTGAAGTTCTATGAGGCCAGGATGGCCACCTTGCTCTGTTGCAGCACAGGAACCTGCCGTTATATGCGTCTGTGCGGCTCCCACCTTAATAGACTATGAGGGCGCTTTAAGATGGCGGAAATAATCCCTGAGAGGGCCTGATAGTGCGGTCGGGTAACACTGAGTGGCTTATGCTGTGTTTTAACACTGCTCCAGACGCCTCCCACTCCTGTCTTCCCTGCTGCTCACCGAGGCTGCTGTCTCCGGGCACACCGCTGGTCCTCAGGTTTCCCACGTGGCGCGCTCCTCCAGCTCCTGCGCACTCGTCCTTCAGTATGTCTGCGCAGCTCCGTTGTTGCAATCCTCAGGGCTCTGTCAGAGGTCTCTGTGTTTGCAAATAGCTATGGTCTTAGCCATGATTTGTCCCAGGTTGTAGCTCCAGCCGCGGAGCTCTCCTTAGGTGCGACCGTCCATGTCGGCTGCTGGCCACGCTCCCCACTAGTTAATCTTTAATACCGCTTGACTGTCCAGACTAGGAAGCTGCCAGCAGAGCTTCATTGTTCCAGGCAAGTTCTGATGCAAGGGTGAAGAACTCAATGGCACCCCTCAAGGTATTCAAAACTGATTTTACAAACTTTGTTAACCCTTTAGGTGTTCCACAAGAATTAATGGAAAATAGAGATACAATTTCAAAATTTCACTTTTTTGGCAGATTTTTCATTTTAATAATTATTTTCCAGTTACAAAGCAAGGGTTATCAGCCAAACCAAACTCAATATTTATGGCCCTGATTCTGTAGTTTACAGAAACACCCCATATGTGGTCGTAAACTGCTGTACGGGCACACGGCAGGGCGCAGAATGAAAGGAATGCCATACGGTTTTTTGGAAGGCAGATTTTGCTGGACTGTTTTTTTTGACACCATGTCCCATTTGAAGCCCCCCTGATGCACCCCTAGAGTAGAAACTCCAAAAAAGTGACCCCATCTAAGAAACTACACCCCTCAAGGTATTCAAAACTGATTTTACAAACGTCGTTAACCCTTTAGGTGTTCCACAAGAATTAATGGAAAATAGAGATACAATTTCAAAATTTCACTTTTTTGGCTGGACTGTTTTTTTTTGACACCATGTCCCATTTGAAGCCCCCCTGATGCACCCCTAGAGTAGAAACGCCATAAAAGTGACCCCATTTTAGAAACTACGGGATAGGGTGGCAGTTTTGTTGGTACTAGTTTAGGGTACATATGATTTTTGGTTGCTCTAAATTACATTTTTTGTGAGGCAAGATAACAAGAAATAGCTGTTTTGGCACCGTTTTTATTTTTTATTTACAACATTTATCTGACAGGTCATGTGGTATTTTTATAGAGCAGGTTGTCACGGACGCGGCGATACCTAATATGTATACTTTTTTTTTATTTATGTAAATTTTACACAATGATTTCATTTTTGAAGCAAAAAAAATAAATCATGTTTTAGTGTCTCCATAGTCTGAGAGCCATAATTTTTTTCAGTTTTTGGGCGATTACCTTGGGTAGGGTATGATTTTTGCGGGATGAGATGGCGGTTTTATTAGCACTATTTTGGGGTGCGTGTGACTTTTGATCGCTTGCTATTACACTTTTTGTGATGTAAGGTGACAAAAATGGTTTATTTAGCACAGTTTTTATTTTACATTTTTTACGGTATTCACCTGAGGGGTTAGGTCATGTGATATTTTTATAGAGCCAGTTGATACGGACGCGGCGATACCTAATATGTATACTTTTTATTTTTATGTAAGTTTTACACAATGATTTCATTTTTAAAGCAAAAAAAATAAATCATGTTTTAGTGTCTCCATAGTCTGAGAGTCATACTTTTTTTTTAATTTTTGGGCGATTGTCTCATGTAGGGGCTCATTTTTTGCGGGATGAGGTGACGGTTAGATTGGTACTATTCTGGTGAGCAAGCTGGAGGAGGCGCGATGAGTAGAAGAGGGTGGAGATTATTAACTATCGGATGCATCACAAGATGGACCGTAAACACCCCCTCCCGCCCACTCATTCACACAATGCGCCTTGTTTACCTGGTGTCATAGGTGACGAGGACGAAGATGCAAGCGCACTGGATTTACGTCTAAGGACGGGCCCGGCTTGTACAGAGTGGAGATGATCGGAGGAGGCGACTGTGATTGGTCGCAAGTGAAGAGTTCCGGCAGGTGGGCGGGACCTGTAAAGACATAAAGGAAGGTCTTAGCGAGCGCGCGCGCACACATATACCCCACATCCCCTGACGAAGCCAAAGTATGTGGCGAAACATGTCGGGAGGGGTGGTATAGCGTGACAATTTTAAACAGCGTCCAGTTGCAGGGAAATTGTTATATAGCACGAGGCGGCAGTAACGCAGCAGATAGGAGAGTGTCAGCAGTGAGGGAAACAGATACTTACAGCGCCACAGAGACCTCTATGAAGAGGAATAGAGGACCTAGTACAGCCGCGGGATAGGGAGAGAGCTAGGGAAACAGATACTCACAGCGCCACAGAGACCTCTATGAAGAGGAATAGAGGACCTAGTACAGCCGCGGGATAGGGAGAGAGCTAGGGAAACAGATACTCACAGCGCCACAGAGACCTCTATGAAGAGGAATAGAGGACCTAGTACAGCCGCGGGATAGGGAGAGAGCTAGGGAAACAGATACTCACAGCGCCACAGAGACCTCTATGAAGAGGAATAGAGGACCTAGTACAGCCGCGGTATAGGGAGAGAGCTAGGGAAACAGATACTCACAGCGCCACAGAGACCTCTATGAAGAGGAATAGAGGACCTAGTACAGCCGCGGGATAGGGAGAGAGCTAGGGAAACAGATACTCACAGCGCCACAGAGACCTCTATGAAGAGGAATAGAGGACCTAGTACAGCCGCGGGATAGGGAGAGAGCTAGGGAAACAGATACTCACAGCGCCACAGAGACCTCTATGAAGAGGAATAGAGGACCTAGTACAGCCGCGGGATAGGGAGAGAGCTAGAGAAACAGATACTCACAGCGCCACAGAGACCTCTATGAAGAGGAATAGAGGACCTAGTACAGCCGCGGTATAGGGAGAGAGCTAGGGAAACAGATACTCACAGCGCCACAGAGACCTCTATGAAGAGGAATAGAGGACCTAGTACAGCCGCGGTATAGGGAGAGAGCTAGGGAAACAGATACTTACAGCGCCACAGAGACCTCTATGAAGAGGAATAGAGGACCTAGTACAGCCGCGGGATAGGGAGAGAGCTAGGGAAACAGATACTCACAGCGCCACAGAGACCTCTATGAAGAGGAATAGAGGACCTAGTACAGCCGCGGGATAGGGAGAGAGCTAGGGAAACAGATACTCACAGCGCCACAGAGACCTCTATGAAGAGGAATAGAGGACCTAGTACAGCCGCGGTATAGGGAGAGAGCTAGGGAAACAGATACTCACAGCGCCACAGAGACCTCTATGAAGAGGAATAGAGGACCTAGTACAGCCGCGGTATAGGGAGAGAGCTAGGGAAACAGATACTCACAGCGCCACAGAGACCTCTATGAAGAGGAATAGAGGACCTAGTACAGCCGCGGTATAGGGAGAGAGCTAGGGAAACAGATACTCACAGCGCCACAGAGACCTCTATGAAGAGGAATAGAGGACCTAGTACAGCCGCGGTATAGGGAGAGAGCTAGGGAAACAGATACTCACAGCGCCACAGAGACCTCTATGAATAGGAATAGAGGACCTAGTACAGCCGCGGTATAGGGAGAGAGCTAGGGAAACAGATACTCACAGCGCCACAGAGACCTCTATGAAGAGGAATAGAGGACCTAGTACAGCCGCGGGATAGGGAGAGAGCTAGGGAAACAGATACTCACAGCGCCACAGAGACCTCTATGAAGAGGAATAGAGGACCTAGTACAGCCGCGGTATAGGGAGAGAGCTAGGGAAACAGATACTCACAGCGCCACAGAGACCTCTATGAAGAGGAATAGAGGACCTAGTACAGCCGCGGTATAGGGAGAGAGCTAGGGAAACAGATACTCACAGCGCCACAGAGACCTCTATGAAGAGGAATAGAGGACCTAGTACAGCCGCGGGATAGGGAGAGAGCTAGCGAAACAGATACTCACAGCGCCACAGAGACCTCTATGAAGAGGAATAGAGGACCTAGTACAGCCGCGGTATAGGGAGAGAGCTAGGGAAACAGATACTCACAGCGCCACAGAGACCTCTATGAAGAGGAATAGAGGACCTAGTACAGCCGCGGGATAGGGAGAGAGCTAGGGAAACAGATACTCACAGCGCCACAGAGACCTCTATGAAGAGGAATAGAGGACCTAGTACAGCCGCGGTATAGGGAGAGAGCTAGGGAAACAGATACTCACAGCGCCACAGAGACCTCTATGAAGAGGAATAGAGGACCTAGTACAGCCGCGGTATAGGGAGAGAGCTAGGGAAACAGATACTCACAGCGCCACAGAGACCTCTATGAAGAGGAATAGAGGACCTAGTACAGCCGCGGTATAGGGAGAGAGCTAGGGAAACAGATACTCACAGCGCCACAGAGACCTCTATGAAGAGGAATAGAGGACCTAGTACAGCCGCGGTATAGGGAGAGAGCTAGGGAAACAGATACTCACAGCGCCACAGAGACCTCTATGAAGAGGAATAGAGGACCCAGTACAGCCGCGGTATAGGGAGAGAGCTAGGGAAACAGATACTCACAGCGCCACAGAGACCTCTATGAAGAGGAATAGAGGACCCAGTACAGCCGCGGGATAGGGAGAGAGCTAGGGAAACAGATACTCACAGCGCCACAGAGACCTCTATGTAGAGGAATAGAGGACCCAGTACAGCCGCGGTATAGGGAGAGAGCTAGGGAAACAGATACTCACAGCGCCACAGAGACCTCTATGAAGAGGAATAGAGGACCCAGTACAGCCACGGGATAGGGAGAGAGCTAGGGAAACAGATACTCACAGCGCCACAGAGACCTCTATGAAGAGGAATAGAGGACCTAGTACAGCCGCGGTATAGGGAGAGAGCTAGGGAAACAGATACTCACAGCGCCACAGAGACCTCTATGAAGAGGAATAGAGGACCTAGTACAGCCGCGGTATAGGGAGAGAGCTAGGGAAACAGATACTCACAGCGCCACAGAGACCTCTATGAAGAGGAATAGAGGACCTAGTACAGCCGCGGTATAGGGAGAGAGCTAGGGAAACAGATACTCACAGCGCCACAGAGACCTCTATGAAGAGGAATAGAGGACCTAGTACAGCCGCGGTATAGGGAGAGAGCTAGGGAAACAGATACTCACAGCGCCACAGAGACCTCTATGAAGAGGAATAGAGGACCTAGTACAGCCGCGGTATAGGGAGAGAGCTAGGGAAACAGATACTCACAGCGCCACAGAGACCTCTATGAAGAGGAATAGAGGACCTAGTACAGCCGCGGTATAGGGAGAGAGCTAGGGAAACAGATACTCACAGCGCCACAGAGACCTCTATGAAGAGGAATAGAGGACCTAGTACAGCCGCGGTATAGGGAGAGAGCTAGGGAAACAGATACTCACAGCGCCACAGAGACCTCTATGAAGAGGAATAGAGGACCTAGTACAGCCGCGGTATAGGGAGAGAGCTAGGGAAACAGATACTCACAGCGCCACAGAGACCTCTATGAAGAGGAATAGAGGACCTAGTACAGCCGCGGGATAGGGAGAGAGCTAGGGAAACAGATACTCACAGCGCCACAGAGACCTCTATGAAGAGGAATAGAGGACCTAGTACAGCCGCGGGATAGGGAGAGAGCTAGGGAAACAGATACTCACAGCGCCACAGAGACCTCTATGAAGAGGAATAGAGGACCTAGTACAGCCGCGGTATAGGGAGAGAGCTAGGGAAACAGATACTCACAGCGCCACAGAGACCTCTATGAAGAGGAATAGAGGACCTAGTACAGCCGCGGTATAGGGAGAGAGCTAGGGAAACAGATACTCACAGCGCCACAGAGACCTCTATGAAGAGGAATAGAGGACCTAGTACAGCCGCGGGATAGGGAGAGAGCTAGGGAAACAGATACTCACAGCGCCACAGAGACCTCTATGAATAGGAATAGAGGACCTAGTACAGCCGCGGTATAGGGAGAGAGCTAGGGAAACAGATACTCACAGCGCCACAGAGACCTCTATGAAGAGGAATAGAGGACCTAGTACAGCCGTGGGATAGGGAGAGAGCTAGGGAAACAGATACTCACAGCGCCACAGAGACCTCTATGAAGAGGAATAGAGGACCTAGTACAGCCACGGGATAGGGAGAGAGCTAGGGAAACAGATACTCACAGCGCCACAGAGACCTCTATGAAGAGGAATAGAGGACCTAGTACAGCCGCGGTATAGGGAGAGAGCTAGGGAAACAGATACTCACAGCGCCACAGAGACCTCTATGAAGAGGAATAGAGGACCTAGTACAGCCGCGGTATAGGGAGAGAGCTAGGGAAACAGATACTCACAGCGCCACAGAGACCTCTATGAAGAGGAATAGAGGACCTAGTACAGCCGCGGTATAGGGAGAGAGCTAGGGAAACAGATACTCACAACGCCACAGAGACCTCTATGAAGAGGAATAGAGGACCTAGTACAGCCGCGGGATAGGGAGAGAGCTAGGGAAACAGATACTCACAGCGCCACAGAGACCTCTATGAAGAGGAATAGAGGACCTAGTACAGCCGCGGTATAGGGAGAGAGCTAGGGAAACAGATACTCACAGCGCCACAGAGACCTCTATGAAGAGGAATAGAGGACCTAGTACAGCCACGGGATAGGGAGAGAGCTAGGGAAACAGATACTCACAGCGCCACAGAGACCTCTATGAAGAGGAATAGAGGACCTAGTACAGCCGCGGGATAGGGAAAGAGCTAGGGAAACAGATACTCACAGCGCCACAGAGACCTCTATGAAGAGGAATAGAGGACCTAGTACAGCCACGGGATAGGGAGAGAGCTAGGGAAACAGATACTCACAGCGCCACAGAGACCTCTATGAAGAGGAATAGAGGACCTAGTACAGCCGCGGGATAGGGAGAGAGCTAGGGAAACAGATACTCACAGCGCCACAGAGACCTCTATGAAGAGGAATAGAGGACCTAGTACAGCCGCGGTATAGGGAGAGAGCTAGGGAAACAGATACTCACAGCGCCACAGAGACCTCTATGAAGAGGAATAGAGGACCTAGTACAGCCGCGGTATAGGGAGAGAGCTAGGGAAACAGATACTCACAGCGCCACAGAGACCTCTATGAAGAGGAATAGAGGACCTAGTACAGCCGCGGTATAGGGAGAGAGCTAGGGAAACAGATACTCACAGCGCCACAGAGACCTCTATGAAGAGGAATAGAGGACCTAGTACAGCCGCGGGATAGGGAGAGAGCTAGGGAAACAGATACTCACAGCGCCACAGAGACCTCTATGAAGAGGAATAGAGGACCTAGTACAGCCGCGGGATAGGGAGAGAGCTAGGGAAACAGATACTCACAGCGCCACAGAGACCTCTATGAAGAGGAATAGAGGACCTAGTACAGCCACGGGATAGGGAGAGAGCTAGGGAAACAGATACTCACAGCGCCACAGAGACCTCTATGAAGAGGAATAGAGGACCTAGTACAGCCGCGGGATAGGGAGAGAGCTAGGGAAACAGATACTCACAGCGCCACAGAGACCTCTATGAAGAGGAATAGAGGACCTAGTACAGCCGCGGTATAGGGAGAGAGCTAGGGAAACAGATACTCACAGCGCCACAGAGACCTCTATGAAGAGGAATAGAGGACCTAGTACAGCCGCGGTATAGGGAGAGAGCTAGGGAAACAGATACTCACAGCGCCACAGAGACCTCTATGAAGAGGAATAGAGGACCTAGTACAGCCGCGGTATAGGGAGAGAGCTAGGGAAACAGATACTCACAGCGCCACAGAGACCTCTATGAAGAGGAATAGAGGACCTAGTACAGCCGCGGTATAGGGAGAGAGCTAGGGAAACAGATACTCACAGCGCCACAGAGACCTCTATGAAGAGGAATAAAGGACCTAGTACAGCCGCGGGATAGGGAGAGAGCTAGGGAAACAGATACTCACAGCGCCACAGAGACCTCTATGAAGAGGAATAGAGGACCTAGTACAGCCGCGGTATAGGGAGAGAGCTAGGGAAACAGATACTCACAGCGCCACAGAGACCTCTATGAAGAGGAATAGAGGACCTAGTACAGCCGCGGTATAGGGAGAGAGCTAGGGAAACAGATACTCACAGCGCCACAGAGACCTCTATGAAGAGGAATAGAGGACCTAGTACAGCCGCGGGATAGGGAGAGAGCTAGGGAAACAGATACTCACAGCGCCACAGAGACCTCTATGAAGAGGAATAGAGGACCTAGTACAGCCGCGGTATAGGGAGAGAGCTAGGGAAACAGATACTCACAGCGCCACAGAGACCTCTATGAAGAGGAATAGAGGACCTAGTACAGCCGCGGTATAGGGAGAGAGCTAGGGAAACAGATACTCACAGCGCCACAGAGACCTCTATGAAGAGGAATAGAGGACCTAGTACAGCCGCGGTATAGGGAGAGAGCTAGGGAAACAGATACACACAGCGCCACAGAGACCTCTATGAAGAGGAATAGAGGACCTAGTACAGCCGCGGTATAGGGAGAGAGCTAGGGAAACAGATACACACAGCGCCACAGAGACCTCTATGAAGAGGAATAGAGGACCTAGTACAGCCGCGGTATAGGGAGAGAGCTAGGGAAACAGATACTCACAGCGCCACAGAGACCTCTATGAAGAGGAATAGAGGACCTAGTACAGCCGCGGTATAGGGAGAGAGCTAGGGAAACAGATACTCACAGCGCCACAGAGACCTCTATGAAGAGGAATAGAGGACCTAGTACAGCCGCGGTATAGGGAGAGAGCTAGGGAAACAGATACTCACAGCGCCACAGAGACCTCTATGAAGAGGAATAGAGGACCTAGTACAGCCGCGGTATAGGGAGAGAGCTAGGGAAACAGATACTCACAGCGCCACAGAGACCTCTATGAAGAGGAATAGAGGACCTAGTACAGCCACGGGATAGGGAGAGAGCTAGGGAAACAGATACTCACAGCGCCACAGAGACCTCTATGAAGAGGAATAGAGGACCTAGTACAGCCACGGGATAGGGAGAGAGCTAGGGAAACAGATACTCACAGCGCCACAGAGACCTCTATGAAGAGGAATAGAGGACCTAGTACAGCCGCGGTATAGGGAGAGAGCTAGGGAAACAGATACTCACAGCGCCACAGAGACCTCTATGAAGAGGAATAGAGGACCTAGTACAGCCGCGGTATAGGGAGAGAGCTAGGGAAACAGATACTCACAGCGCCACAGAGACCTCTATGAAGACGAATAGAGGACCTAGTACAGCCGCGGGATAGGGAGAGAGCTAGGGAAACAGATACTCACAGCGCCACAGAGACCTCTATGAAGAGGAATAGAGGACCTAGTACAGCCACGGGATAGGGAGAGAGCTAGGGAAACAGATACTCACAGCGCCACAGAGACCTCTATGAAGAGGAATAGAGGACCTAGTACAGCCGCGGTATAGGGAGAGAGCTAGGGAAACAGATACTCACAGCGCCACAGAGACCTCTATGAAGAGGAATAGAGGACCTAGTACAGCCGCGGTATAGGGAGAGAGCTAGGGAAACAGATACTCACAGCGCCACAGAGACCTCTATGAAGAGGAATAGAGGACCTAGTACAGCCACGGGATAGGGAGAGAGCTAGGGAAACAGATACTCACAGCGCCACAGAGACCTCTATGAAGAGGAATAGAGGACCTAGTACAGCCGCGGGATAGGGAGAGAGCTAGGGAAACAGATACTCACAGCGCCACAGAGACCTCTATGAAGAGGAATAGAGGACCTAGTACAGCCACGGGATAGGGAGAGAGCTAGGGAAACAGATACTCACAGCGCCACAGAGACCTCTATGAAGAGGAATAGAGGACCTAGTACAGCCGCGGTATAGGGAGAGAGCTAGGGAAACAGATACTCACAGCGCCACAGAGACCTCTATGAAGAGGAATAGAGGACCTAGTACAGCCGCGGTATAGGGAGAGAGCTAGGGAAACAGATACTCACAGCGCCACAGAGACCTCTATGAAGAGGAATAGAGGACCTAGTACAGCCGCGGTATAGGGAGAGAGCTAGGGAAACAGATACTCACAGCGCCACAGAGACCTCTATGAAGAGGAATAGAGGACCTAGTACAGCCGCGGGATAGGGAGAGAGCTAGGGAAACAGATACTCACAGCGCCACAGAGACCTCTATGAAGAGGAATAGAGGACCTAGTACAGCCGCGGGATAGGGAGAGAGCTAGGGAAACAGATACTCACAGCGCCACAGAGACCTCTATGAAGAGGAATAGAGGACCTAGTACAGCCGCGGGATAGGGAGAGAGCTAGGGAAACAGATACTCACAGCGCCACAGAGACCTCTATGAAGAGGAATAGAGGACCTAGTACAGCCGCGGTATAGGGAGAGAGCTAGGGAAACAGATACTCACAGCGCCACAGAGACCTCTATGAAGAGGAATAGAGGACCTAGTACAGCCGCGGTATAGGGAGAGAGCTAGGGAAACAGATACTCACAGCGCCACAGAGACCTCTATGAAGAGGAATAGAGGACCTAGTACAGCCACGGGATAGGGAGAGAGCTAGGGAAACAGATACTCACAGCGCCACAGAGACCTCTATGAAGAGGAATAGAGGACCTAGTACAGCCACGGGATAGGGAGAGAGCTAGGGAAACAGATACTCACAGCGCCACAGAGACCTCTATGAAGAGGAATAGAGGACCTAGTACAGCCGCGGGATAGGGAGAGAGCTAGGGAAACAGATACTCACAGCGCCACAGAGACCTCTATGAAGAGGAATAGAGGACCTAGTACAGCCACGGGATAGGGAGAGAGCTAGGGAAACAGATACTCACAGCGCCACAGAGACCTCTATGAAGAGGAATAGAGGACCTAGTACAGCCGCGGTATAGGGAGAGAGCTAGGGAAACAGATACTCACAGCGCCACAGAGACCTCTATGAAGAGGAATAGAGGACCTAGTACAGCCGCGGTATAGGGAGAGAGCTAGGGAAACAGATACTCACAGCGCCACAGAGACCTCTATGAAGAGGAATAGAGGACCTAGTACAGCCGCGGTATAGGGAGAGAGCTAGGGAAACAGATACTCACAGCGCCACAGAGACCTCTATGAAGAGGAATAGAGGACCTAGTACAGCCACGGGATAGGGAGAGAGCTAGGGAAACAGATACTCACAGCGCCACAGAGACCTCTATGAAGAGGAATAGAGGACCTAGTACAGCCGCGGTATAGGGAGAGAGCTAGGGAAACAGATACTCACAGCGCCACAGAGACCTCTATGAAGAGGAATAGAGGACCTAGTACAGCCGCGGTATAGGGAGAGAGCTAGGGAAACAGATACTCACAGCGCCACAGAGACCTCTATGAAGAGGAATAGAGGACCTAGTACAGCCACGGGATAGGGAGAGAGCTAGGGAAACAGATACTCACAGCGCCACAGAGACCTCTATGAAGAGGAATAGAGGACCTAGTACAGCCGCGGTATAGGGAGAGAGCTAGGGAAACAGATACTCACAGCGCCACAGAGACCTCTATGAAGAGGAATAGAGGACCTAGTACAGCCGCGGTATAGGGAGAGAGCTAGGGAAACAGATACTCACAGCGCCACAGAGACCTCTATGAAGAGGAATAGAGGACCTAGTACAGCCGCGGTATAGGGAGAGAGCTAGGGAAACAGATACTCACAGCGCCACAGAGACCTCTATGGAGAGGAATAGAGGACCTAGTACAGCCGCGGTATAGGGAGAGAGCTAGGGAAACAGATACTCACAGCGCCACAGAGACCTCTATGAAGAGGAATAGAGGACCTAGTACAGCCGCGGTATAGGGAGAGAGCTAGGGAAACAGATACTCACAGCGCCACAGAGACCTCTATGAAGAGGAATAGAGGACCTAGTACAGCCGCGGTATAGGGAGAGAGCTAGGGAAACAGATACTGACAGCGCCACAGAGACCTCTATGAAGAGGAATAGAGGACCCAGTACAGCCGCGGGATAGGGAGAGAGCTAGGGAAACAGATACTCACAGCGCCACAGAGACCTCTATGAAGAGGAATAGAGGACCCAGTACAGCCGCGGGATAGGGAGAGAGCTAGGGAAACAGATACTCACAGCGCCACAGAGACCTCTATGAAGAGGAATAGAGGACCCAGTACAGCCGCGGTATAGGGAGAGAGCTAGGGAAACAGATACTCACAGCGCCACAGAGACCTCTATGAAGAGGAATAGAGGACCTAGTACAGCCGCGGTATAGGGAGAGAGCTAGGGAAACAGATACTCACAGCGCCACAGAGACCTCTATGAAGAGGAATAGAGGACCTAGTACAGCCGCGGTATAGGGAGAGAGCTAGGGAAACAGATACTCACAGCGCCACAGAGACCTCTATGAAGAGGAATAGAGGACCTAGTACAGCCGCAGGATAGGGAGAGAGCTAGGGAAACAGATACTCACAGCGCCACAGAGACCTCTATGAAGAGGAATAGAGGACCTAGTACAGCCGCGGGATAGGGAGAGAGCTAGGGAAACAGATACTCACAGCGCCACAGAGACCTCTATGAAGAGGAATAGAGGACCTAGTACAGCCGCGGGATAGGGAGAGAGCTAGGGAAACAGATACTCACAGCGCCACAGAGACCTCTATGAAGAGGAATAGAGGACCTAGTACAGCCACGGGATAGGGAGAGAGCTAGGGAAACAGATACTCACAGCGCCACAGAGACCTCTATGAAGAGGAATAGAGGACCTAGTACAGCCACGGGATAGGGAGAGAGCTAGGGAAACAGATACTCACAGCGCCACAGAGACCTCTATGAAGAGGAATAGAGGACCTAGTACAGCCGCGGTATAGGGAGAGAGCTAGGGAAACAGATACTCACAGCGCCACAGAGACCTCTATGAAGAGGAATAGAGGACCTAGTACAGCCGCGGTATAGGGAGAGAGCTAGGGAAACAGATACTCACAGCGCCACAGAGACCTCTATGAAGAGGAATAGAGGACCTAGTACAGCCGCGGTATAGGGAGAGAGCTAGGGAAACAGATACTCACAGCGCCACAGAGACCTCTATGAAGAGGAATAGAGGACCTAGTACAGCCGCGGTATAGGGAGAGAGCTAGGGAAACAGATACTCACAGCGCCACAGAGACCTCTATGAAGAGGAATAGAGGACCTAGTACAGCCGCGGTATAGGGAGAGAGCTAGGGAAACAGATACTCACAGCGCCACAGAGACCTCTATGAAGAGGAATAGAGGACCTAGTACAGCCACGGTATAGGGAGAGAGCTAGGGAAACAGATACTCACAGCGCCACAGAGACCTCTATGAAGAGGAATAGAGGACCTAGTACAGCCGCGGTATAGGGAGAGAGCTAGGGAAACAGATACTCACAGCGCCACAGAGACCTCTATGAAGAGGAATAGAGGACCTAGTACAGCCGCGGTATAGGGAGAGAGCTAGGGAAACAGATACTCACAGCGCCACAGAGACCTCTATGAAGAGGAATAGAGGACCTAGTACAGCCGCGGTATAGGGAGAGAGCTAGGGAAACAGATACTCACAGCGCCACAGAGACCTCTATGAAGAGGAATAGAGGACCTAGTACAGCCGCGGTATAGGGAGAGAGCTAGGGAAACAGATACTCACAGCGCCACAGAGACCTCTATGAAGAGGAATAGAGGACCTAGTACAGCCGCGGGATAGGGAGAGAGCTAGGGAAACAGATACTCACAGCGCCACAGAGACCTCTATGAAGAGGAATAGAGGACCTAGTACAGCCACGGGATAGGGAGAGAGCTAGGGAAACAGATACTCACAGCGCCACAGAGACCTCTATGAAGAGGAATAGAGGACCTAGTACAGCCGCGGTATAGGGAGAGAGCTAGGGAAACAGATACTCACAGCGCCACAGAGACCTCTATGAAGAGGAATAGAGGACCTAGTACAGCCGCGGTATAGGGAGAGAGCTAGGGAAACAGATACTCACAGCGCCACAGAGACCTCTATGAAGAGGAATAGAGGACCTAGTACAGCCACGGGATAGGGAGAGAGCTAGGGAAACAGATACTCACAGCGCCACAGAGACCTCTATGAAGAGGAATAGAGGACCTAGTACAGCCGCGGTATAGGGAGAGAGCTAGGGAAACAGATACTCACAGCGCCACAGAGACCTCTATGAAGAGGAATAGAGGACCTAGTACAGCCGCGGTATAGGGAGAGAGCTAGGGAAACAGATACTCACAGCGCCACAGAGACCTCTATGAAGAGGAATAGAGGACCTAGTACAGCCGCGGTATAGGGAGAGAGCTAGGGAAACAGATACTCACAGCGCCACAGAGACCTCTATGAAGAGGAATAGAGGACCTAGTACAGCCGCGGTATAGGGAGAGAGCTAGGGAAACAGATACTCACAGCGCCACAGAGACCTCTATGAAGAGGAATAGAGGACCTAGTACAGCCGCGGTATAGGGAGAGAGCTAGGGAAACAGATACTCACAGCGCCACAGAGACCTCTATGAAGAGGAATAGAGGACCTAGTACAGCCGCGGTATAGGGAGAGAGCTAGGGAAACAGATACTCACAGCGCCACAGAGACCTCTATGAAGAGGAATAGAGGACCTAGTACAGCCGCGGTATAGGGAGAGAGCTAGGGAAACAGATACTCACAGCGCCACAGAGACCTCTATGAAGAGGAATAGAGGACCTAGTACAGCCGCGGTATAGGGAGAGAGCTAGGGAAACAGATACTCACAGCGCCACAGAGACCTCTATGAAGAGGAATAGAGGACCTAGTACAGCCGCGGGATAGGGAGAGAGCTAGGGAAACAGATACTCACAGCGCCACAGAGACCTCTATGAAGAGGAATAGAGGACCTAGTACAGCCGCGGTATAGGGAGAGAGCTAGGGAAACAGATACAGCGCCACAGAGACCTCTATGAAGAGGAATAGAGGACCTAGTACAGCCGCGGTATAGGGAGAGAGCTAGGGAAACAGATACTCACAGCGCCACAGAGACCTCTATGAAGAGGAATAGAGGACCTAGTACAGCCGCGGTATAGGGAGAGAGCTAGGGAAACAGATACTCACAGCGCCACAGAGACCTCTATGAAGAGGAATAGAGGACCTAGTACAGCCGCGGTATAGGGAGAGAGCTAGGGAAACAGATACTCACAGCGCCACAGAGACCTCTATGAAGAGGAATAGAGGACCTAGTACAGCCGCGGTATAGGGAGAGAGCTAGGGAAACAGATACTCACAGCGCCACAGAGACCTCTATGAAGAGGAATAGAGGACCTAGTACAGCCACGGGATAGGGAGAGAGCTAGGGAAACAGATACTCACAGCGCCACAGAGACCTCTATGAAGAGGAATAGAGGACCTAGTACAGCCGCGGTATAGGGAGAGAGCTAGGGAAACAGATACTCACAGCGCCACAGAGACCTCTATGAAGAGGAATAGAGGACCTAGTACAGCCGCGGTATAGGGAGAGAGCTAGGGAAACAGATACTCACAGCGCCACAGAGACCTCTATGAAGAGGAATAGAGGACCTAGTACAGCCGCGGTATAGGGAGAGAGCTAGGGAAACAGATACTCACAGCGCCACAGAGACCTCTATGAAGAGGAATAGAGGACCTAGTACAGCCGCGGTATAGGGAGAGAGCTAGGGAAACAGATACTCACAGCGCCACAGAGACCTCTATGAAGAGGAATAGAGGACCTAGTACAGCCGCGGTATAGGGAGAGAGCTAGGGAAACAGATACTCACAGCGCCACAGAGACCTCTATGAAGAGGAATAGAGGACCTAGTACAGCCGCGGGATAGGGAGAGAGCTAGGGAAACAGATACTCACAGCGCCACAGAGACCTCTATGAAGAGGAATAGAGGACCTAGTACAGCCGCGGTATAGGGAGAGAGCTAGGGAAACAGATACTCACAGCGCCACAGAGACCTCTATGAAGAGGAATAGAGGACCTAGTACAGCCGCGGTATAGGGAGAGAGCTAGGGAAACAGATACTCACAGCGCCACAGAGACCTCTATGAAGAGGAATAGAGGACCTAGTACAGCCGCGGTATAGGGAGAGAGCTAGGGAAACAGATACTCACAGCGCCACAGAGACCTCTATGAAGAGGAATAGAGGACCTAGTACAGCCGCGGTATAGGGAGAGAGCTAGGGAAACAGATACTCACAGCGCCACAGAGACCTCTATGAAGAGGAATAGAGGACCTAGTACAGCCGCGGTATAGGGAGAGAGCTAGGGAAACAGATACTCACAGCGCCACAGAGACCTCTATGAAGAGGAATAGAGGACCTAGTACAGCCGCGGTATAGGGAGAGAGCTAGGGAAACAGATACTCACAGCGCCACAGAGACCTCTATGAAGAGGAATAGAGGACCTAGTACAGCCGCGGGATAGGGAGAGAGCTAGGGAAACAGATACTCACAGCGCCACAGAGACCTCTATGAAGAGGAATAGAGGACCTAGTACAGCCGCGGTATAGGGAGAGAGCTAGGGAAACAGATACTCACAGCGCCACAGAGACCTCTATGAAGAGGAATAGAGGACCTAGTACAGCCGCGGTATAGGGAGAGAGCTAGGGAAACAGATACTCACAGCGCCACAGAGACCTCTATGAAGAGGAATAGAGGACCTAGTACAGCCGCGGTATAGGGAGAGAGCTAGGGAAACAGATACTCACAGCGCCACAGAGACCTCTATGAAGAGGAATAGAGGACCTAGTACAGCCACGGTATAGGGAGAGAGCTAGGGAAACAGATACTCACAGCGCCACAGAGACCTCTATGAAGAGGAATACAGGACCTAGTACAGCCGCGGTATAGGGAGAGAGCTAGGGAAACAGATACTCACAGCGCCACAGAGACCTCTATGAAGAGGAATAGAGGACCTAGTACAGCCACGGGATAGGGAGAGAGCTAGGGAAACAGATACTCACAGCGCCACAGAGACCTCTATGAAGAGGAATAGAGGACCTAGTACAGCCGCGGTATAGGGAGAGAGCTAGGGAAACAGATACTCACAGCGCCACAGAGACCTCTATGAAGAGGAATAGAGGACCTAGTACAGCCGCGGTATAGGGAGAGAGCTAGGGAAACAGATACTCACAGCGCCACAGAGACCTCTATGAAGAGGAATAGAGGACCTAGTACAGCCGCGGTATAGGGAGAGAGCTAGGGAAACAGATACAGCGCCACAGAGACCTCTATGAAGAGGAATAGAGGACCTAGTACAGCCGCGGTATAGGGAGAGAGCTAGGGAAACAGATACTCACAGCGCCACAGAGACCTCTATGAAGAGGAATAGAGGACCTAGTACAGCCGCGGTATAGGGAGAGAGCTAGGGAAACAGATACTCACAGCGCCACAGAGACCTCTATGAAGAGGAATAGAGGACCTAGTACAGCCACGGTATAGGGAGAGAGCTAGGGAAACAGATACTCACAGCGCCACAGAGACCTCTATGAAGAGGAATAGAGGACCTAGTACAGCCGCGGTATAGGGAGAGAGCTAGGGAAACAGATACAGCGCCACAGAGACCTCTATGAAGAGGAATAGAGGACCTAGTACAGCCGCGGTATAGGGAGAGAGCTAGGGAAACAGATACTCACAGCGCCACAGAGACCTCTATGAAGAGGAATAGAGGACCTAGTACAGCCGCGGGATAGGGAGAGAGCTAGGGAAACAGATACTCACAGCGCCACAGAGACCTCTATGAAGAGGAATAGAGGACCTAGTACAGCCGCGGTATAGGGAGAGAGCTAGGGAAACAGATACTCACAGCGCCACAGAGACCTCTATGAAGAGGAATAGAGGACCTAGTACAGCCGCGGTATAGGGAGAGAGCTAGGGAAACAGATACTCACAGCGCCACAGAGACCTCTATGAAGAGGAATAGAGGACCTAGTACAGCCGCGGTATAGGGAGAGAGCTAGGGAAACAGATACTCACAGCGCCACAGAGACCTCTATGAAGAGGAATAGAGGACCTAGTACAGCCGCGGTATAGGGAGAGAGCTAGGGAAACAGATACGCACAGCGCCACAGAGACCTCTATGAAGAGGAATAGAGGACCTAGTACAGCCGCGGTATAGGGAGAGAGCTAGGGAAACAGATACTCACAGCGCCACAGAGACCTCTATGAAGAGGAATAGAGGACCCAGTACAGCCGCGGGATAGGGAGAGAGCTAGGGAAACAGATACTCACAGCGCCACAGAGACCTCTATGTAGAGGAATAGAGGACCCAGTACAGCCGCGGTATAGGGAGAGAGCTAGGGAAACAGATACTCACAGCGCCACAGAGACCTCTATGAAGAGGAATAGAGGACCTAGTACAGCCACGGGATAGGGAGAGAGCTAGGGAAACAGATACTCACAGCGCCACAGAGACCTCTATGAAGAGGAATAGAGGACCCAGTACAGCCACAGGATAGGGAGAGAGCTAGGGAAACAGATACTCACAGCGCCACAGAGACCTCTATGAAGAGGAATAGAGGACCTAGTACAGCCGCGGTATAGGGAGAGAGCTAGGGAAACAGATACTCACAGCGCCACAGAGACCTCTATGAAGAGGAATAGAGGACCTAGTACAGCCGCGGTATAGGGAGAGAGCTAGGGAAACAGATACTCACAGCGCCACAGAGACCTCTATGAAGAGGAATAGAGGACCTAGTACAGCCGCGGTATAGGGAGAGAGCTAGGGAAACAGATACTCACAGCGCCACAGAGACCTCTATGAAGAGGAATAGAGGACCTAGTACAGCCGCGGTATAGGGAGAGAGCTAGGGAAACAGATACTCACAGCGCCACAGAGACCTCTATGAAGAGGAATAGAGGACCTAGTACAGCCGCGGTATAGGGAGAGAGCTAGGGAAACAGATACTCACAGCGCCACAGAGACCTCTATGAAGAGGAATAGAGGACCTAGTACAGCCGCGGTATAGGGAGAGAGCTAGGGAAACAGATACTCACAGCGCCACAGAGACCTCTATGAAGAGGAATAGAGGACCTAGTACAGCCGCGGTATAGGGAGAGAGCTAGGGAAACAGATACTCACAGCGCCACAGAGACCTCTATGAAGAGGAATAGAGGACCTAGTACAGCCGCGGTATAGGGAGAGAGCTAGGGAAACAGATACACACAGCGCCACAGAGACCTCTATGAAGAGGAATAGAGGACCTAGTACAGCCGCGGTATAGGGAGAGAGCTAGGGAAACAGATACTCACAGCGCCACAGAGACCTCTATGAAGAGGAATAGAGGACCTAGTACAGCCGCGGTATAGGGAGAGAGCTAGGGAAACAGATACTCACAGCGCCACAGAGACCTCTATGAAGAGGAATAGAGGACCTAGTACAGCCGCGGTATAGGGAGAGAGCTAGGGAAACAGATACTCACAGCGCCACAGAGACCTCTATGAAGAGGAATAGAGGACCTAGTACAGCCGCGGGATAGGGAGAGAGCTAGGGAAACAGATACTCACAGCGCCACAGAGACCTCTATGAAGAGGAATAGAGGACCTAGTACAGCCGCGGTATAGGGAGAGAGCTAGGGAAACAGATACTCACAGCGCCACAGAGACCTCTATGAAGAGGAATAGAGGACCTAGTACAGCCGCGGTATAGGGAGAGAGCTAGGGAAACAGATACTCACAGCGCCACAGAGACCTCTATGAAGAGGAATAGAGGACCTAGTACAGCCGCGGTATAGGGAGAGAGCTAGGGAAACAGATACTCACAGCGCCACAGAGACCTCTATGAAGAGGAATAGAGGACCTAGTACAGCCGCGGTATAGGGAGAGAGCTAGGGAAACAGATACTCACAGCGCCACAGAGACCTCTATGAAGAGGAATAGAGGACCTAGTACAGCCGCGGGATAGGGAGAGAGCTAGGGAAACAGATACTCACAGCGCCACAGAGACCTCTATGAAGAGGAATAGAGGACCTAGTACAGCCGCGGTATAGGGAGAGAGCTAGGGAAACAGATACTCACAGCGCCACAGAGACCTCTATGAAGAGGAATAGAGGACCTAGTACAGCCGCGGTATAGGGAGAGAGCTAGGGAAACAGATACTCACAGCGCCACAGAGACCTCTATGAAGAGGAATAGAGGACCTAGTACAGCCGCGGTATAGGGAGAGAGCTAGGGAAACAGATACTCACAGCGCCACAGAGACCTCTATGAAGAGGAATAGAGGACCTAGTACAGCCGCGGTATAGGGAGAGAGCTAGGGAAACAGATACTCACAGCGCCACAGAGACCTCTATGAAGAGGAATAGAGGACCTAGTACAGCCGCGGTATAGGGAGAGAGCTAGGGAAACAGATACTCACAGCGCCACAGAGACCTCTATGAAGAGGAATAGAGGACCTAGTACAGCCGCGGTATAGGGAGAGAGCTAGGGAAACAGCAGCAAAGAGTGAATAGGGATACAGAGGTAACCCTGCAGCAGAGAAGAAATAGCTACAATCACTAAAAGGACAGTAACATTGTAGCTGTATGGTTACCTTAAGTATAAGGGCCAAAAAGTAGCGAATCTCAGCAGGAGCGATACCTCTACCAGCACTCCGTATGCAAACACATGCCAATAACCAGCCAACCCACAACCAGTGTGAACACTACCCAATACTAAACAAGGGGGCCCTCACCAAACGAGTGTGAAAACAAGTACACTACCCCAACGGACATTATCCCATAGACCACTGGACACTGACAATTTTAAATGTTATTCTTTTTTTTTGAGTGTGTTATTGCAAATATAAAACTTTATTAAAAAAATAACCAATAAAGATAAATATTTTATTATCAGTTAGGGACCCCTATAGGGATTGTAGGTCTCAAGAGACCACTGGTGCATGAATATTAATATCCCGAGGGTCTCTAAAAGGGACTTTGTAGAAAAGATTCTGGTGGGCAAACGCCTTTTTGATCGCTTGCTGTTGTACTTTTTGTGATGTAAGGCGACTATTTTTTTTTTATTTAGCACAGCTTTTATTTTTTACGGTGTTCATCTGAGGGGTTAGGTCATGTGATATGTTTATAGAGCCGGTCGATACGGATGCGGCGATACCTAATATGTGAACTTTTTTTTTTCCCCCTATGTTTTACCAATTTTTTTTTACTTTATTTGGGGGAAATGATGTTTTGGTTTATTTTTACTTGAAACTTTTAATTTTTGGGGGGGAAAACTGTATTTTTTCAACTTTTTTTTTACTTTCTTTTTTGTCCCACTTTGGGACTTGAACTTTTGGGGTCTAATCCCTTTTACAATGCATTCCAATACTTCTGTATTGGAATGCATTGGCTGTATGAGTAATACTGTGTGTATTACTCATACAGCTTCCGGGGCCTGTGAGATCCAGGGGGCTGGATCTCACAGGCTCTTCACTTAGACATCGAGCTGCCTTCCATGCCATCGGGTCCCCCTACAGCCGCATGGGGACCCGATGGCACCGCCGCCACCGCAATAGGTAAAAGCCGCAAACCGCAGGGTCTGAATTGACCTGCGGTTTGCGGCAATCGCCGACATGGGGGGTCACGGGACCCCCCCCCGTGCATTTAGCCTGAGGTGCCTGCTCAATGATTTAGGCAGGCACCGGCTTCCGATCACAGGTACGCCCTGTGTCCTGAAGAGGTTAAAGACCACCCCTTCTGTGATGTCATGTCTGCTATGTACCTTGAATAGAGGGTCTCTCTTGTTCTGGCTCAGGGGGATGAGAAGACGCTTGTCGGGGTCACTATGACGGTAGTACGGCGCGCTCATACATTGTGCGGACAGACTCTAGGACCGTCTCCATCAGGGCACCGTCACACCAGCGTCACAGGGGCTCTATGCCTTCCGGACGGAGAGCGGTCCGCTCAGGACGCATCAGCTCACGCTGCGGTATCGTCTCCTGGACACTTGCCAGAATGCCTTCATTTCCATTGAAATCGCCGCACTGACGGATCCGGTCTGCACACGCGCAGACCTTTAAAAATGTGAAAATAATAAATACCGGATCCGTTTTCCGGATGACAACGGAGAGACGGATCCGGGTATTTCAATGCATTTGTCAGACAGATCCGTCTACAAATGATGTCCGTTAGTTAGGAAGTTCTGGTGACGGAACCGCCTGCCGGGTCCTCACAGCGCAAGTGTGAAAGTAGCCTTAACCCCATCATCACCGGGGACCACCAGAGCTGCCTCTATTAACCCCATCATCACCGGGGACCACCAGAGCTGCCTCTATTAACCCCATCATCACCGGGGACCACCAGAGCTGCCTCTATTAACCCCATCATCACCGGGGACCACCAGAGCGGCCTCTATTAACCCCATCACCACCGTGGACCACCAGTGCGGCCTCTATTAACCCCATCACCACCGTGGACCACCAGTGCTGTCCCTATTAACCCCATCATCCCCATGGACCACCAGAGCTGCCTCTATTAACCCCATCATCACCGTGGACCACCAGAGCGGCCTCTATTAACCCCATCATCACCGTGGACCACCAGAGCGGCCTCTATTAACCCCATCATCACCGTGGACCACCAGAGCAGCCTCTATTAACCCCATCATCACTGTGGACCACCAGTGCGGTCCCTATTAACCCCATCATCACCATGGACCACCAGAGCTGCCTCTATTAACCCCATCATCACTGTGGATCACCAGAGCTGCCTCTATTAACCCCATCATCACTGTGGACCACCAGTGCGGTCCCTATTAACCCCATCATCACCGTGGACCACCAGAGCTGTCTCTATTAACCCCATCATCACCATGGACCACTGGAGCGGTCTCCATTAACTCCATCATCCCCGTGGACCACCAGTGCTGTCTCTATTAACCCCATCATCACCGTGGACCACCAGAGCTGTCTCTATTAACCCCATCATCCCCATGGACCACCAGTGCTGTCTCCATTAACCCCATCATCCCCATGGACCACCGGAGCGGTCTCTATTAACCCCATCATCCCCATGGACCACCGGAGCGGTCTCTATTAACCCCATCATCCCCATAGAGTGTGATCTGTGTTCTGGCACCCTCAGCAGTCTGCCGTAGTGGCCCCTATTACACAGTTCTCCCCGGAGCAGGGTCCCCTCAGGACAGAGACCCCTGTAATCCCCTCCCCGGTGTCAGGCTATACCGGGGGCACATTCCGCCATCTCTTGCCCCTATGTGAGGGTCTCCTCCATTACCCCTCACATACAGACACCGCGCTACAGGGTAAATATTGGGGCCACGGACCTCTATACAGCTCTGTCTACCAGGATTCTGGCCGAGAGAGCGGGGAGTCTGTGACGGGCGTCTCAGCCAATCAGAGCGCAGCTATCATCTTGTAACCTGCTCTTTACACATGTAAGCCGCGCTCTGATTGGCTGCCCTGCTCGGCCGCTGCACTTTGCATTCGTCCCCTCCGTTTGAGCCGATCAGCAGTCCAGCGAGATAATGGTGGAAGAGTCCATTACACTGCCTGGGGGGAGGACAGGGACGTCACACAGAATATTCCGCAGGCGGCCGCATACCTGGGAACCAGAAAAGCATCTTCCTCAGCCAGCCAAATCAATTTATGGGCGTGTCTATGTAACGACCCTGGGCGTGGTCTTCTTACTTCTTATTGCCGCCCATTGGCTTTCCCTTCTTATCTCTGCGCTTTAATAAACTGTTTGTCTCCGCCCCCGATCTGACTCCGCCCACATCTCGCAGTCCTCACTGGTACCCTGCTTATTTCCATAGCGTTTAGAGCTCCTCCCCCTTTGTAGATGGGCAGCCCCCCCCCGCTGGCCCCTCCCTCTCTGAGAACACGTGTCCCGGTATCAGGCCTGCCTGGCTGAGTCGTCTTTCACATGGCGGTGCAGGCAGAGCTGCTCCTGGAGGATGGAACCCGCTTCACCGGGCGCATGTTCGGGGCCGAGGTCCCGGTGTCCGGGGAAGTGGGTGAGTGTGAGGGGGGCACTATGTGTGTGAGGAGGAGAAGAGGGGGGCACGATGTGTGTGAGGAGGAGAAGAGGGGGGGACATGATGTGTGTGAGGAGAAGAGGGGGGGGGCACGATGTGTGTGAGGAGGAGAAGAGGGGGGGACATGATGTGTGTGAGGAGAAGAGGGGGGGACATGATGTGTGTGAGGAGGAGAAGAGGGGGGGACATGATGTGTGTGAGGAGGAGAAGAGGGGGGGACATGATGTGTGTGAGGAGGAGAAGAGGGGGGGGACATGATGTGTGTGAGGAGGAGAAGAGGGGGGGGACATGATGTGTGTGAGGAGGAGAAGAGGGGGGGAGACATGATGTGTGTGAGGAGGAGAAGAGGGGGGGACATGATGTGTGTGAGGAGGAGAAGAGGGGGGGACATGATGTGTGTGAGGAGGAGAAGAGGGGGGGACATGATGTGTGTGAGGAGGAGAAGAGGGGGGCACTATGTGTGTGAGGAGGAGAAGAGGGGGGGACATGATGTGTGTGAGGAGGAGAAGAGGGGGGGAGACATGATGTGTGTGAGGAGAAGAGGGGGGGACATGATGTGTGTGAGGAGGAGAAGAGGGGGGGACATGATGTGTGTGAGGAGGAGAAGAGGGGGGGACATGATGTGTGTGAGGAGGAGAAGAGGGGGGGACATGATGTGTGTGAGGAGGAGAAGAGGGGGGCACTATGTGTGTGTGTGAGGAGGAGAAGAGGGGGGCACTATGTGTGTGTGTGAGGAGGAGAAGAGGGGGGCACTATGTGTGTGTGTGAGGAGGAGAAGAGGGGGGCACTATGTGTGTGTGTGAGGAGGAGAAGAGGGGGGCACTATGTGTGTGTGTGAGGAGGAGAAGAGGGGGGGGACATGATGTGTGTGAGGAGGAGAAGAGGGGGGGAGACATGATGTGTGAGGAGGAGAAGAGGGGGGGAGACATGATGTGTGTGAGGAGAAGAGGGGGGGGACATGATGTGTGTGAGGAGGAGAAGAGGGGGGGACATGATGTGTGTGAGGAGGAGAAGAGGGGGGGACATGATGTGTGTGAGGAGGAGAAGAGGGGGGGACATGATGTGTGTGAGGAGGAGAAGAGGGGGGGACATGATGTGTGTGAGGAGGAGAAGAGGGGGGGACATGATGTGTGTGAGGAGGAGAAGAGGGGGGGACATGATGTGTGTGAGGAGGAGAAGAGGGGGGGACATGATGTGTGTGAGGAGGAGAAGAGGGGGGGACATGATGTGTGTGAGGAGGAGAAGAGGGGGGGACATGATGTGTGTGAGGAGGAGAAGAGGGGGGGACATGATGTGTGTGAGGAGGAGAAGAGGGGGGGACATGATGTGTGTGAGGAGGAGAAGAGGGGGGGACATGATGTGTGTGAGGAGGAGAAGAGGGGGGGACATGATGTGTGTGAGGAGGAGAAGAGGGGGGGACATGATGTGTGTGAGGAGGAGAAGAGGGGGGGACATGATGTGTGTGAGGAGGAGAAGAGGGGGGGACATGATGTGTGTGAGGAGGAGAAGAGGGGGGGACATGATGTGTGTGAGGAGGAGAAGAGGGGGGGACATGATGTGTGTGAGGAGGAGAAGAGGGGGGGACATGATGTGTGTGAGGAGGAGAAGAGGGGGGGACATGATGTGTGTGAGGAGGGGAAGGGGGGGGGACATGATGTGTGTGAGGAGGAGAAGAGGGGGGGACATGATGTGTGTGAGGAGGAGAAGAGGGGGGGACATGATGTGTGTGAGGAGGAGAAGAGGGGGGGACATGATGTGTGTGAGGAGGAGAAGAGGGGGGGACATGATGTGTGTGAGGAGGAGAAGAGGGGGGGACATGATGTGTGTGAGGAGGAGAAGAGGGGGGGACATGATGTGTGTGAGGAGGAGAAGAGAGGGGGGGACATGATGTGTGTGAGGAGGAGAAGAGAGGGGGGGACATGATGTGTGTGAGGAGGAGAAGAGAGGGGGGACATGATGTGTGTGAGGAGGAGAAGAGAGGGGGGGACATGATGTGTGTGAGGAGGAGAAGAGAGGGGGGGACATGATGTGTGTGAGGAGGAGAAGAGAGGGGGGGACATGATGTGTGTGAGGAGGAGAAGAGAGGGGGGGACATGATGTGTGTGAGGAGGAGAAGAGAGGGGGGGACATGATGTGTGTGAGGAGGAGGAGAAGAGAGGGGGGGACATGATGTGTGTGAGGAGGAGGAGAAGAGAGGGGGGGACATGATGTGTGTGAGGAGGAGGAGAAGAGAGGGGGGGACATGATGTGTGTGAGGAGGAGGAGAAGAGAGGGGGGGACATGATGTGTGTGAGGAGGAGAAGAGAGGGGGGGACATGATGTGTGTGAGGAGGAGAAGAGAGGGGGGGACATGATGTGTGTGAGGAGGAGAAGAGAGGGGGGGACATGATGTGTGTGAGGAGGAGAAGAGGGGGGGGGACATGATGTGTGTGAGGAGGAGAAGAGAGGGGGGGACATGATGTGTGTGAGGAGGAGAAGAGAGGGGGGGACATGATGTGTGTGAGGAGGAGAAGAGAGGGGGGGACATGATGTGTGTGAGGAGGAGAAGAGAGGGGGGGACATGATGTGTGTGAGGAGGAGAAGAGAGGGGGGGACATGATGTGTGTGAGGAGGAGAAGAGAGGGGGGGACATGATGTGTGTGAGGAGGAGAAGAGAGGGGGGGACATGATGTGTGTGAGGAGGAGAAGAGGGGGGGGGACATGATGTGTGTGAGGAGGAGAAGAGAGGGGGGGGACATGATGTGTGTGAGGAGGAGAAGAGAGGGGGGGACATGATGTGTGTGAGGAGGAGAAGAGAGGGGGGGACATGATGTGTGTGAGGAGGAGAAGAGGGGGGGGGACATGATGTGTGTGAGGAGGAGAAGAGAGGGGGGGACATGATGTGTGTGAGGAGGAGAAGAGAGGGGGGGACATGATGTGTGTGAGGAGGAGAAGAGAGGGGGGGACATGATGTGTGTGAGGAGGAGAAGAGAGGGGGGGACATGATGTGTGTGAGGAGGAGAAGAGAGGGGGGGACATGATGTGTGTGAGGAGGAGAAGAGAGGGGGGGACATGATGTGTGTGAGGAGGAGAAGAGAGGGGGGGACATGATGTGTGTGAGGAGGAGAAGAGAGGGGGGGACATGATGTGTGTGAGGAGGAGAAGAGAGGGGGGGACATGATGTGTGTGAGGAGGAGAAGAGAGGGGGGGACATGATGTGTGTGAGGAGGAGAAGAGAGGGGGGGACATGATGTGTGTGAGGAGGAGAAGAGGGGGGGACATGATGTGTGTGAGGAGGAGAAGAGGGGGGGACATGATGTGTGTGAGGAGGAGAAGAGAGGGGGGGACATGATGTGTGTGAGGAGGAGAAGAGAGGGGGGGACATGATGTGTGTGAGGAGGAGAAGAGGGGGGGACATGATGTGTGTGAGGAGGAGAAGAGGGGGGGACATGATGTGTGTGAGGAGGAGAAGAGGGGGGGACATGAGGTGTGTGAGGAGGAGAAGAGGGGGGGGGACATGATGTGTGTGAGGAGGAGAAGAGGGGGGGACATGATGTGTGTGAGGAGGAGAAGAGAGGGGGGGACATGATGTGTGTGAGGAGGAGAAGAGAGGGGGGGACATGATGTGTGTGAGGAGGAGAAGAGGGGGGGACATGATGTGTGTGAGGAGGAGAAGAGGGGGGGGGGACATGAGGTGTGTGAGGAGGAGAAGAGGGGGGGGGGCAAGAAGTAGCCGTTCCCCCCCCCCCTCAGGTCATGGGCCGTCCTCGCTGGGGGTTGAGGTGATGCAGGTGACCTGACGTCTGTCCCTCTCTCCGCAGTCTTCCAGACGGGCATGGTGGGATACCCCGAGGCCCTGACGGACCCCTCCTACAAGTCTCAGATCCTCGTCCTCACCTACCCGCTGGTTGGTAACTACGGCGTCCCGCAGGATGAGCTGGATGAGTTTGGACTTAGTAAGGTGAGATGTGGCCGCCTGAACCGGGAAGTCCTCGGTCCACCGCGGCCATGGTGCTCTGGGACCCCCTACTGCTTGGCATTATCCAGTTCATGTTGGGGGGTGGGCTCTTACTGCTATCAGGATTGAGTCAGAGGGATGTAAGGGTGTCATCTCTTCTATCGGGGTCGCGTCACTGGGACCTTGGCTCCACCCCCTGTCAGTGGTCGTGTCGGTAGGACCTTAGCTCCACCCCCTGTCAGTGGTCGTGTCGGTAGGACCTTAGCTCCACCCCCTGTCAGTGGTCGTGTCGGTAGGACCTTGGCTCCACCCCCTGTCGGGGGTCGTGTCGGTGGGACCTTGGCTCCACCCCGTCGGGGTCGTGTGGGGGGTTTGGTGCAGTTTCCCTGGTGTTATCTGGAATTCTTCTTCTTGGCCTTGAGACGCGGAGTTCCTCTTGCTCCCGCCGTCCTTGTGCTGATCATGGAGGGGGCTCCGGTCTCTGCTCGTGTTGTCAGTTGTCGCCCAGCACATGTGATAGGTAATAACTCTCCGCCGCCCGCAGTGGTTCGAGTCCGGCCGGATCCACGCTGCCGGCCTCATCGTGGGGGAATGTTCGGAGAACCCCAGTCACTGGAGCTGCGCCAAATCACTGGACCAATGGCTTTCAGAGCAGGGGATCCCGGGACTGCAAGGTACGAGGGTCCGGAGGAGGAATGACACCAGGCTGGGATGTTGTGCCCCTCGCCCATGTAACGACCCTCTCTCTACAGGCGTGGACACCCGGGCCCTCACCAAGAAGATCCGGGAGAAGGGCACCATGCTGGGCAAACTGGTGGTACAGGGCACGGATGAGAAGCAGGTGCCGTATGACGACCCCGGGAAGAGGAACCTGGTGCAGGAGGTGTCCCTGAAGGTGAGTGGTGGGGTCAGGGCTGCGTCTCCTGTGGCTGCAGGATGGCGTGTCCTCACTGCCGTGTCGCTGCAGGAGCCTCGCGTGTTCAACCCCGGAGGTGACGTGAAGATCGCAGCTCTGGACTGCGGCCTGAAGTACAACCAGATCCGCTGCCTGTGCCAGAGGGGGGCCGAGGTGACCGTGCTGCCCTGGGACTCGCCAATCGACAGCGCAGGTAACAACTGGTATACGTGCGCGCTAGGCGTGTAAACATATGCACACACATAGCAGTGTGATACACAGCGGCTGGGGTCATGCTGGGACTGTATACATATGCGCATACATATACACGGACTGCTCATGCGCTGCATGGGGATCACGCAGGCATGTGTACACGTACTGTCTGTGGCTGGGATCAGGCCGGGCGTGTATACATATGCACACTCGTATGTGGTCAGGCCGGGCGTGTATACATATGCACACTCGTATGTGGTCAGGCCGGGCGTGTATACATATGCACACTCGTATGTACCACTCTCACACTGCAGCTTGGGTCAGGCCGGGCGTGTATACATATGCACACACTCGTATGTACCACTCACACACTGCAGCTTGGGTCAGGCCGGGCGTGTATACATATGCACACACTCGTATGTACCACTCACACACTGCAGCTTGGGTCAGGCCGGGCGTGTATACATATGCACACACTCGTATGTACCACTCACACACTGCAGCTTGGGTCAGGCCGGGCGTGTATACATATGCACACACTCGTATGTACCACTCACACACTGCAGCTTGGGTCAGGCCGGGCGTGTATACATATGCACACTCGTATGTACCACTCGCACACTGCAGCTTGGGTCAGGCCGGGCGTGTATACATATGCACACACTCGTATGTACCACTCACACACTGCAGCTTGGGTCAGGCCGGGCGTGTATACATGTGCACACTCGTATGTACCACTCACACACTGCAGCTGTGGTCAGGCCGGGCGTGTATACATATGCACACTCGTATGTACCACTCGCACACTGCAGCTGGGGTCAGGCCAGGCGTGTATACATATGCACACACTCGTATGTACCACTCCCACTGCAGCTGGGGTCAGGCCGGGCGTGTATACATATGCACACACTCGTATGTACCACTCCCACTGCAGCTGGGGTCAGGCTGGGCGTGTATACATATGCACACTCGTATGTACCACTCTCACACTGCAGCTTGGGTCAGGCCGGGCGTGTATACATATGCACACACTCGTATGTGGTCAGGCCGGGCGTGTATACATATGCACACACTCGTATGTGGTCAGGCCGGGCGTGTATACATATGCACACACTCGTATGTACCACTCGCACACTGCAGCTTGGGTCAGGCCGGGCGTGTATACATGTGCACACTCGTATGTACCACTCACACACTGCAGCTGTGGTCAGGCCGGGCGTGTATACATATGCACACTCGTATGTACCACTCTCACACTGCAGCTTGGGTCAGGCCGGGCGTGTATACATATGCACACTCGTATGTACCACTCTCACACTGCAGCTTGGGTCAGGCCGGGCGTGTATACATATGCACACACTCGTATGTACCACTCACACACTGCAGCTTGGGTCAGGCCGGGCGTGTATACATATGCACACACTCGTATGTACCACTCACACACTGCAGCTTGGGTCAGGCCGGGCGTGTATACATATGCACACTCGTATGTACCACTCCCACTGCAGCTGGGGTCAGGCTGGGCGTGTATACATATGCACACTCGTATGTACCACTCCCACTGCAGCTGGGGTCAGGCTGGGCGTGTATACATATGCACACTCGTATGTACCACTCGCACACTGCAGCTGGGGTCAGGCCGGGGCGTGTATACATATGCACACTCGTATGTACCACTCCCACTGCAGCTGGGGTCAGGCTGGGCGTGTATACATATGCACACTCGTATGTACCACTCTCACACTGCAGCTTGGGTCAGGCCGGGCGTGTATACATATGCACACACTCGTATGTGGTCAGGCCGGGCGTGTATACATATGCACACACTCGTATGTGGTCAGGCCGGGCGTGTATACATATGCACACACTCGTATGTACCACTCGCACACTGCAGCTGGGGTCAGGCCGGGCGTGTATACATATGCACACTCGTATGTACCACTCACACACTGCAGCTGTGGTCAGGCCGGGCGTGTATACATGTGCACACTCGTATGTACCACTCACACACTGCAGCTGTGGTCAGGCCGGGCGTGTATACATATGCACACTCGTATGTACCACTCGCACACTGCAGCTGGGGTCAGGCCGGGCGTGTATACATATGCACACTCGTATGTACCACTCACACACTGCAGCTTGGGTCAGGCCGGGCGTGTATACATATGCACACACTCGTATGTGGTCAGGCCGGGCGTGTATACATATGCACACTTGTATGTACCACTCGCACACTGCAGCTTGGGTCAGGCCGGGCGTGTATACATATGCACACTCGTATGTACCACTCGCACACTGCAGCTGGGGTCAGGCCGGGCGTGTATACATATGCACACTCGTATGTACCACTCACACACTGCAGCTTGGGTCAGGCCGGGCGTGTATACATATGCACACACTCGTATGTGGTCAGGCCGGGCGTGTATACATATGCACACTTGTATGTACCACTCGCACACTGCAGCTTGGGTCAGGCCGGGCGTGTATACATATGCACACTCGTATGTACCACTCCCACTGCAGCTGGGGTCAGGCTGGGCGTGTATACATATGCACACTCGTATGTACCACTCACACTGCAGCTGGGGTCAGGCCGGGCGTGTATACATATGCACACTCGTATGTACCACTCGCACACTGCAGCTGGGGTCAGGCCGGGGCGTGTATACATATGCACACTCGTATGTACCACTCGCACACTGCAGCTTGTCAGGCCGGGCGTGTATACATATGCACACTCGTATGTACCACTCGCACACTGCAGCTTGTCAGGCCGGGCGTGTATACATATGCACACTCGTATGTACCACTCGCACACTGCAGCTGGGGTCAGGCCGGGGCGTGTATACATATGCACACTCGTATGTACCACTCGCACACTGCAGCTGGGGTCAGGCTGGGCGTGTATACATATGCACACTCGTATGTACCACTCGCACACTGCAGCTTGGGTCAGGCCGGGCGTGTATACATATGCACACTCGTATGTGGTCAGGCCGGGCGTGTATACATATGCACACTCGTATGTACCACTCACACACTGCAGCTGGGGTCAGGCCGGGCGTGTATACATATGCACTCCCTCCTACATGTACTGGTCATACGCGGTCTGTGGCTGGCATCCAGCCGGGCGTGTATACATATGCACACACCAGCCCAGTCCCTACTGATCCGGTGCCCTCCACGTCAGGTGGTTCCTGTGCCAAGGTTGCAGTATTAGAGCCGGGATCGGTGCCAGGTTCTCCCTCTTCCTGGCACTTGGGGCATTACCTCTGCCCTGAATTGCAGCCATCCTGCCAGGGTGCGGGGGAGGAGCACATCCTAATGTTTTTTCATCGTGACCTTCCTCAGATATTGTGCCGCCTGGCGCGCTCCTCCTCCGCTGGTGGTGACGAGGGGATCACCTCCATGTGGGTGGCAGTATAGTGGAGCCTCTGCATCTCCCACAGTTCAGCATTGAGCCAGCAGGGGGCACCTGTGAGCTATTCTTACCCTCTGTAGTAGTCTATGTGCCTTGAGGGCACCGTGCCCGTGCCGGCCCTTCACACCCAGTGCTGTTCTTCATTCTCCTCTAGAGTATGACGGCCTCTTCCTCAGTAATGGCCCCGGGGACCCCGTGTACTGTCAGCAGTCCGTGCGCCACATCCACCGCTACATGGAGGGCGAGAACCCAAAACCCCTGTTTGGAATCTGCCTGGGGCACCAGATCCTCTCCCTGGTGATCGGCGCCAAGACCTTCAAGATGAAGTAAGTCAAGCCATGGTCTGTGTGCCAGTTCTCATTGTGATCTCGAGCCCCGCCATCACTGGGCTGGAAGGTGTGGTGCCCCTAATCTCAGGCCCGGCCATCACTGGGCTGGCAGCTGTGGCGCCCCTGATCTCGGGCCCGCCCATCACTGGGCTGGCAGCTGTGGCGCCCCTGATCTCGGGCCCGCCCATCACTGGGCTGGCAGCTGTGGTGCCCCTGATCTCGGGCCCGGCCATCACTGGGCTGGCAGCTGTGGTGCCCTTGATCTCGGGCCCGGCCATCACTGGGCTGGCAGCTGTGGTGCCCCTGATCTCGGGCCCGGCCATCACTGGGCTGGCAGCTATGGCGCCTCTGATCTCGGGCCTGACCATCACTGCGCTTCTGTCTCTGTCCTTGGGGGGGTTCCTCTTCCTCTTATTCTTCTGCTGTCTCTCTAGATACGGAAATCGCGGTCACAACCAGCCGTGTATCCACGCGGCATCCCAGCGCTGCTTCATCACTTCCCAGAACCATGGCTACGCTGTGGACCCCCACACTCTCCCAGACGGGTGGTCTCCGCTCTTCACCAACGCCAATGACCACACCAACGAGGGAATCATTCATAACTCCAAGCCGTTTTTCAGGTGAGCGGGACTTGTCATGGAGAGGTCACATGGAGGGGGTTTGTTATGGGGAGGTCACATGGGGGGGGGGGGTTTGTCATGGGGAGGTCACATGGGGGGCGTTTGTCATGGGGGGGGTCCCGCCGTCCTCAGATTTGCCTCTTTCCTGACATTCCTTCCTCCTCCAGCGTGCAGTTCCACCCGGAGCACCGCGCCGGCCCCATGGACCTCGTCTGTCTCTTCGATGTCTTCCTGGACACCGTACGTGACATGAAAGCTGGGAAGACGGAGCTGCGCACAGGTAGGTGGCGGTTCTTGGAGGAGAGGTCATGTGACCTGTGCCGGTTGCGCTCTGTGCCACATCCATCTGGTCTCTCCTCAGTGAAGGAACGTCTCGATCATGTCCTGACCTACAAGGACTCCCCGGACGTGACTGACCTGCAGAGCGGCCGCCCCCGGAAGGTGCTCATCCTGGGCTCCGGGGGGCTGTCCATCGGCCAGGCCGGAGAGTTTGACTACTCGGGCTCTCAGGTAGGTCCTCTCCGTGGCTGCGGGGAGGGTGGCCTGCTGCTCGGGACATTTCCCACAATCCTTTTCTTCATTTAGGCCATTAAAGCTTTGAAGGAGGAGAAAATTCAGACCGTGCTCATTAACCCCAACATTGCCACAGTGCAGACCTCCAAGGGGCTGGCCGACAAGGTCTACTTCCTGCCCATCACAGCGGACTACGTGACTCAGGTAGGTCTGGCGGGCGGCGGTGCCGGTACCGGTACCGTCCTCTATGTTCTCAGTCTCACGATCTCCTCTGCAGGTGATTAAGAATGAGCGGCCAGACGGCGTCCTGCTAACGTTTGGTGGTCAGACGGCTCTGAACTGCGGCGTGGAGCTGACCAAGCGCGGCGTACTGGAGAAGTACAACGTACGGGTGCTCGGGACCCCTGTCAGCTCCATAGAAATGACCGAGGACCGGAAGGTGTTTGTGGAGAAGATGGAGGAGATTGGTGAGCACGTCGCTCCGAGTGAAGCCGCCTTCTCTCTAGAACAGGTAAGTGGCCCTTGTGTCATCTGAGGTGAACTAGGAGACTACTGCCCTGTACTACATCTCCTACCGCTCTGTGCAGACCCTGAACCAGCATGAGATAACACTGCACTATATAAGACTACTGCCCTGTACTACATCTCCTACCGCTCTGTGCAGACACTGAACCAGCATGAGATAACACTGCACTATATAAGACTACTGCCCTGTACTACATCTCCTACCGCTCTGTGCAGACACTGAACCAGCATGAGATAACACTGCACTATATAAGACTACTGCCCTGTACTACATCTCCTACCGCTCTGTGCAGACACTGAACCAGCATGAGATAACACTGCTCTATATAAGACTACTGCCCTGTACTACATCTCCTACCGCTCTGTGCAGACACTGAACCAGCATGAGATAACACTGCTCTATATGAGACTACTGCCCTGTACTACATCTCCCACCGCTCTGTGCAGACACTGAACCAGCATGAGATAACACTGCACTATATAAGACTACTGCCCTGTACTACATCTCCTACCGCTCTGTGCAGACACTGAACCAGCATGAGATAACACTGCTCTATATAAGACTACTGCCCTGTACTACATCTCCTACCGCTCTGTGCAGACACTGAACCAGCATGAGATAACACTGCTCTATATAAGACTACTGCCCTGTACTACATCTCCTACCGCTCTGTGCAGACACTGAACCAGCATGAGATAACACTGCACTATATAAGACTACTGCCCTGTACTACATCTCCTACCGCTCTGTGCAGACACTGAACCAGCATGAGATAACACTGCACTATATAAGACTACTGCCCTGTACTACATCTCCTACCGCTCTGTGCAGACACTGAACCAGCATGAGATAACACTGCACTATATAAGACTACTGCCCTGTACTACATCTCCTACCGCTCTGTGCAGACACTGAACCAGCATGAGATAACACTGCTCTATATAAGACTACTGCCCTGTACTACATCTCCTACCGCTCTGTGCAGACACTGAACCAGCATGAGATAACACTGCTCTATATAAGACTACTGCCCTGTACTACATCTCCTACCGCTCTGTGCAGACACTGAACCAGCATGAGATAACACTGCACTATATAAGACTACTGCCCTGTACTACATCTCCTACCGCGCTCTGTGCAGACACTGAACCAGCATGAGATAACACTGCACTATATAAGACTACTGCCCTGTACTACATCTCCTACCGCTCTGTGCAGACACTGAACCAGCATGAGATAACACTGCTCTATATAAGACTACTGCCCTGTACTACATCTCCTACCGCTCTGTGCAGACACTGAACCAGCATGAGATAACACTGCACTATATAAGACTACTGCCCTGTACTACATCTCCTACCGCTCTGTGCAGACCCTGAACCAGCATGAGATAACACTGCTCTATATAAGACTACTGCCCTGTACTACATCTCCTACCGCTCTGTGCAGACACTGAACCAGCATGAGATAACACTGCACTATATAAGACTACTGCCCTGTACTACATCTCCTACCGCTCTGTGCAGACACTGAACCAGCATGAGATAACACTGCTCTATATAAGACTACTGCCCTGTACTACATCTCCTACCGCGCTCTGTGCAGACACTGAACCAGCATGAGATAACACTGCACTATATAAGACTACTGCCCTGTACTACATCTCCTACCGCTCTGTGCAGACACTGAACCAGCATGAGATAACACTGCTCTATATAAGACTACTGCCCTGTACTACATCTCCTACCGCTCTGTGCAGACACTGAACCAGCATGAGATAACACTGCTCTATATAAGACTACTGCCCTGTACTACATCTCCTACCGCGCTCTGTGCAGACACTGAACCAGCATGAGATAACACTGCACTATATAAGACTACTGCCCTGTACTACATCTCCTACCGCCCTCTGTGCAGACACTGAAC
This sequence comes from Bufo bufo, assembly GCF_905171765.1. Classification (NCBI taxonomy): domain Eukaryota; kingdom Metazoa; phylum Chordata; class Amphibia; order Anura; family Bufonidae; genus Bufo; species Bufo bufo. The sequence continues at coordinate 15,599,387 of NC_053392.1, read as the reverse complement.
CAGCATGAGATAACACTGCACTATATAAGACTACTGCCCTGTACTACATCTCCCACCGCTCTGTGCAGACACTGAACCAGCATGAGATAACACTGCTCTATATAAGACTACTGCCCTGTACTACATCTCCTACCGCTCTGTGCAGACACTGAACCAGCATGAGATAACACTGCACTATATAAGACTACTGCCCTGTACTACATCTCCTACCGCTCTGTGCAGACACTGAACCAGCATGAGATAACACTGCACTATATAAGACTACTGCCCTGTACTACATCTCCTACCGCTCTGTGCAGACACTGAACCAGCATGAGATAACACTGCACTATATAAGACTACTGCCCTGTACTACATCTCCTACCGCTCTGTGCAGACACTGAACCAGCATGAGATAACACTGCACTATATAAGACTACTGCCCTGTACTACATCTCCTACCGCTCTGTGCAGACACTGAACCAGCATGAGATAACACTGCACTATATAAGACTACTGCCCTGTACTACATCTCCTACCGCGCTCTGTGCAGACACTGAACCAGCATGAGATAACACTGCTCTATATAAGACTACTGCCCTGTACTACATCTCCTACCGCTCTGTGCAGACACTGAACCAGCATGAGATAACACTGCACTATATAAGACTACTGCCCTGTACTACATCTCCTACCGCGCTCTGTGCAGACACTGAACCAGCATGAGATAACACTGCACTATATAAGACTACTGCCCTGTACTACATCTCCTACCGCTCTGTGCAGACACTGAACCAGCATGAGATAACACTGCACTATATAAGACTACTGCCCTGTACTACATCTCCTACCGCTCTGTGCAGACACTGAACCAGCATGAGATAACACTGCACTATATAAGACTACTGCCCTGTACTACATCTCCTACCGCTCTGTGCAGACACTGAACCAGCATGAGATAACACTGCACTATATAAGACTACTGCCCTGTACTACATCTCCTACCGCTCTGTGCAGACCCTGAACCAGCATGAGATAACACTGCACTATATAAGACTACTGCCCTGTACTACATCTCCTACCGCGCTCTGTGCAGACACTGAACCAGCATGAGATAACACTGCACTATATAAGACTACTGCCCTGTACTACATCTCCTACCGCGCTCTGTGCAGACACTGAACCAGCATGAGATAACACTGCACTATATAAGACTACTGCCCTGTACTACATCTCCTACCGCTCTGTGCAGACACTGAACCAGCATGAGATAACACTGCTCTATATAAGACTACTGCCCTGTACTACATCTCCTACCGCTCTGTGCAGACACTGAACCAGCATGAGATAACACTGCACTATATAAGACTACTGCCCTGTACTACATCTCCTACCGCTCTGTGCAGACACTGAACCAGCATGAGATAACACTGCACTATATAAGACTACTGCCCTGTACTACATCTCCTACCGCTCTGTGCAGACACTGAACCAGCATGAGATAACACTGCACTATATAAGACTACTGCCCTGTACTACATCTCCTACCGCTCTGTGCAGACACTGAACCAGCATGAGATAACACTGCACTATATAAGACTACTGCCATGTACTACATCTCCTACCGCTCTGTGCAGACACTGAACCAGCATGAGATAACACTGCTCTATATAAGACTACTGCCCTGTACTACATCTCCTACCGCGCTCTGTGCAGACACTGAACCGGCATGAGATAACACTGCACTATATAAGACTACTGCCCTGTACTACATCTCCTACCGCGCTCTGTGCAGACACTGAACCAGCATGAGATAACACTGCACTATATAAGACTACTGCCCTGTACTACATCTCCTACCGCTCTGTGCAGACACTGAACCAGCATGAGATAACACTGCACTATATAAGACTACTGCCCTGTACTACATCTCCTACCGCGCTCTGTGCAGACACTGAACCAGCATGAGATAACACTGCACTATATAAGACTACTGCCCTGTACTACATCTCCTACCGCTCTGTGCAGACACTGAACCAGCATGAGATAACACTGCACTATATAAGACTACTGCCCTGTACTACATCTCCTACTGTGCTCTGTGCAGACACTGAACCAGCATGAGATAACACTGCACTATATAAGACTACTGCCCTGTACTACATCTCCTACCGCTCTGTGCAGACACTGAACCAGCATGAGATAACACTGCACTATATAAGACTACTGCCCTGTACTACATCTCCTACCGCTCTGTGCAGACACTGAACCAGCATGAGATAACACTGCTCTATATAAGACTACTGCCCTGTACTACATCTCCTACCGCTCTGTGCAGACACTGAACCAGCATGAGATAACACTGCACTATATAAGACTACTGCCCTGTACTACATCTCCTACCGCTCTGTGCAGACACTGAACCAGCATGAGATAACACTGCTCTATATAAGACTACTGCCCTGTACTACATCTCCCACCGCTCTGTGCAGACACTGAACCAGCATGAGATAACACTGCACTATATAAGACTACTGCCCTGTACTACATCTCCCACCGCTCTGTGCAGACACTGAACCAGCATGAGATAACACTGCACTATATAAGACTACTGCCCTGTACTACATCTCCTACCGCTCTGTGCAGACACTGAACCAGCATGAGATAACACTGCACTATATAAGACTACTGCCCTGTACTACATCTCCTACCGCGCTCTGTGCAGACACTGAACCAGCATGAGATAACACTGCACTATATAAGACTACTGCCCTGTACTACATCTCCTACCGCGCTCTGTGCAGACACTGAACCAGCATGAGATAACACTGCTCTATATAAGACTACTGCCCTGTACTACATCTCCTACCGCTCTGTGCAGACACTGAACCAGCATGAGATAACACTGCACTATATAAGACTACTGCCCTGTACTACATCTCCTACCGCTCTCTGTGCAGACACTGAACCAGCATGAGATAACACTGCACTATATAAGACTACTGCCCTGTACTACATCTCCTACCGCTCTGTGCAGACACTGAACCAGCATGAGATAACACTGCACTATATAAGACTACTGCCCTGTACTACATCTCCCACCGCGCTCTGTGCAGACACTGAACCAGCATGAGATAACACTGCACTATATAAGACTACTGCCCTGTACTACATCTCCTACCGCTCTGTGCAGACACTGAACCAGCATGAGATAACACTGCTCTATATAAGACTACTGCCCTGTACTACATCTCCTACCGCTCTGTGCAGACACTGAACCAGCATGAGATAACACTGCACTATATAAGACTACTGCCCTGTACTACATCTCCTACCGCTCTGTGCAGACACTGAACCAGCATGAGATAACACTGCACTATATGAGACTACTGCCCTGTACTACATCTCCCACCGCTCTGTGCAGACACTGAACCAGCATGAGATAACACTGCACTATATAAGACTACTGCCCTGTACTACATCTCCTACCGCTCTGTGCAGACACTGAACCAGCATGAGATAACACTGCTCTATATAAGACTACTGCCCTGTACTACATCTCCTACCGCTCTGTGCAGACACTGAACCAGCATGAGATAACACTGCACTATATAAGACTACTGCCCTGTACTACATCTCCTACCGCTCTGTGCAGACACTGAACCAGCATGAGATAACACTGCACTATATAAGACTACTGCCCTGTACTACATCTCCTACCGCTCTGTGCAGACACTGAACCAGCATGAGATAACACTGCACTATATAAGACTACTGCCCTGTACTACATCTCCTACCGCTCTGTGCAGACACTGAACCAGCATGAGATAACACTGCACTATATAAGACTACTGCCCTGTACTACATCTCCTACCGCTCTGTGCAGACACTGAACCAGCAGAGCTTGTGCTTTCTTTTCACTCTGTCCTCTCCGCTCTCTCTCACAGGCACAGGCAGCCGCTGAACGGCTCGGGTATCCGGTTCTGGTGCGCTCTGCCTACGCATTGGGCGGGTTGGGATCCGGATTTGCCAACTCGAAGGAGGAGCTGGCGTCGTTGGTGTGCCAGGCGTTTGCCCACACGACCCAGGTGCTGGTGGATAAATCCCTGAAGGGCTGGAAGGAGATAGAGTACGAGGTGGTGCGGGACGCCTACAACAACTGTGTGACGGTGAGGACTGCGCCGGTGCCTGTACACCCTGTGCCATAGCCCTGGGAGTATGTGCCCACTAGCGGGCAGTGCCCTCGTTAGATCGGTTATGAGCGCGCGCCCCCGTCCCCCATTTCATATGTATCACTGCATGATATGGAAAGCGTCAGCAGGCAGGCCACTACCGTGTACAGTGCCCTGTCTAGTGAGGGGGGGCGGTCTGCATTGTGACGTTGCTGCCCCCCCTCATGGCGTCTGTGAATGACACCCCCTGCAGGTGTGTAACATGGAGAACGTGGACCCACTGGGCATTCACACCGGAGAGTCCATCGTGGTGGCCCCCAGCCAGACCCTGAACGACCGCGAGTACAACCTGCTGCGGAAAACCGCCATAAAGGTGATCCAGCACCTGGGGATCGTGGGGGAGTGTAACATCCAGTACGCGCTAAACCCCGAATCTGAGCAGGTGAGTGTCACGTGATCGGGGCGCCATCGGGGGGTGGTCTCCGCGGGGTCTCACCTGTGCTCTCTCTGCAGTATTACATCATCGAGGTGAATGCTCGCCTGTCCCGCAGCTCTGCCCTGGCGAGTAAAGCGACTGGTTACCCCCTGGCATATGTGGCAGCAAAGCTGGCTCTGGGCATCCCGCTGCCTGTCCTCAGGTACGGGTGACCCGGCGGGGGGGGGGGGGGGGGGTGCCACGCTCATGTGGCCGTGTTGATAGTTATCGGTTGTCGTCTTCTCTTCCTCAGGAACTCGGTCACCAATTCCACGACCGCCAACTTCGAGCCCAGCCTGGACTACTGCGTGGTGAAGGTGCCGCGCTGGGACCTCAGCAAGTTCCTGCGGGTCAGCACCAAGATCGGCAGCTCCATGAAGAGCGTGGGTGAGTTTCTGCTTGCTTTCAGTGAATGTCGTCACCGTCAAGTTTTTACATGGGGCTGCTGTGAGTTGATGACCTCTGACCTCTCAGGTGAAGTGATGTCGGTCGGGCGGAGCTTTGAGGAGGCTTTTCAGAAGGCGTTGCGCATGGTGGACGAGAACTGCGTGGGCTTCGATCACACAATGGAGTCTGCATCTGATGAGGTGAGTTGGAGGGGAGGCCTCGTGATGGGGGGAGTCATAACGAGGTCACTAAACTCCTCCCCCCCCCCCCCAGGAACTGGCCACTCCCACTGATAAGCGGATCTTTGTGCTGGCGGCCGCCCTGCGCGCTGGTTACACCATTGAGCGGCTGTACGAGCTGACCAAGATCGATCGCTGGTTCCTGCACAAGATGAAGAACATCACCGACCACGTCAACGCGCTGGAGGCATGCCGGGACAAGAGCGCCATGCCGCGCAGTCTCCTGTACCGCGCCAAACAGCTGGGCTTCTCCGACAAGCAGATCGCACAGGCCGTGCAGAGGTGACTGCCCCCCCCCCCCCCCGTTGGTTCTCCCACCCCCCCACCCCTCAGGGGCGTCAGGTCCTGTAACCTTCCCTGGTTTTTCTGCAGCACGGAGCTGGCCGTCCGGAAGGTGAGGCAGGAATGGCAGATCCTGCCGCAGGTGAAGCAGATCGACACGGTGGCTGCAGAGTGGCCAGCGCAGACTAATTACCTGTACCTGACCTACAACGGCATCGAGCACGACCTGGACTTCCAGGAGCCGCACGTCATGGTGTTAGGATCCGGCGTCTACCGCATCGGCAGCAGCGTGGAGTTTGACTGGTGTGCGGTGGGTTGCATTCAGGAACTGCGCAAGGTGAGGCGCTGCTACCAGAGAGTAGTAGCTGCAGTGGAAAGTCTGGGGGAGGGGGGTCTGAGTGTCCTGGAGAGGTTGGGGGGGCGACACGTTCTTCTGTGACATCACATCCTCCTTATTCTTGGGTTTTCCTCACGGCAGATGGGCTATAAGACGATCATGGTGAACTACAACCCGGAGACTGTGAGCACCGACTACGACATGTGCGACCGCCTGTATTTCGATGAGATTTCCTTTGAGGTCAGTGATGGTGATTTAAGACTTATGGAGGGAGATGGACGCTCACCGGACTGTAGGGATCGGGGACGATCCCCGGGCTGTGCCAGGCTGTGTGGCAGGGTCGATCGGGGGACGCTTGCCGGGCTGTGTGGCAGGGTCGATCGGGGGACGCTTGCCGGGCTGTGTGGCAGGGTCGATCGAGGGACGCTTGCCGGGCTGTGTGGCAGGGTCGATCGGGGACGCTCGCCGGGCTTCGGCGCAGGGTCGATCGGGGGACGCTCGCCGGGCTTCGGGGCAGGGTCGATCGGGGGACGCTCGCCGGGCTGTGGGGCAGGGTCGATCGGGGGACGCTCGCCGGGCTGTGGGGCAGGGTCGATCGGGGACAATCTTACTTGTTTGGAGTATAATCCGGACCTCGTCTTATTGCAGGTGGTGATGGACATCTATGAGCTGGAGAACCCGGAGGGGATTATCCTGTCCATGGGGGGGCAGCTCCCTAATAACATCGCCATGTCCCTGCACCGTCAGCAGTGCCGTGTCCTGGGCACTTCCCCCGAGGCCATCGACTCTGCTGAGAACCGCTTCAAGTTCTCTCGCCTGCTGGACACAATCGGGATCAGTCAGCCGCAGTGGAAGGAGCTCTCAGACACACAGGTGATCTCACGTCCTGGGGGGCTGGGCTTTGCTAACCCCCCTCCCTCGTGATTTCTAACCGTCCATTTGCTTGTCTTCAGTCTGCGCTTCAGTTCTGTAACGCGGTTGGTTACCCCTGTGTTGTGCGGCCATCGTACGTTTTGAGCGGCGCTGCCATGAATGTGGCCTATACTGATGATGATCTGGAGAAGTTCCTCACCAGTGCTGTGGCCGTGTCTAAGGAGTATCCGGTGGTCATCTCCAAGTTCATCCAGGAAGCCAAGGTGCGTGTGGTGGAAGCTGAGAGATGGGGAGAGGGTCAGCAGTCGGGGAGGAGGGGTGGGTTCGGAATATGAGATGCACCAGGGACTTCCCTCGCTGATCATATCCTTTGTCTCCAGGAGATCGACGTTGACGCGGTGGCATGTGACGGGGTGGTGGTCGCTGTGGCCATTTCTGAGCACGTGGAGAATGCGGGGGTGCACTCTGGAGATGCCACGCTGGTCACCCCTCCTCAGGATATCACCCCCAAAACTCTGGAGAGGATTAAGGCCATCGTCCACGCGGTGGGGTTGGAGCTCCAGGTGACAGGGCCCTTTAACCTCCAGCTGATCGCCAAGGTGACATCACGTGTGCTGCTGAATAGCGTTAATGGAAGATGTGGTATGGACTCCGAAGAGGCGACTTATCCCTGTTAACCCTTCATTGTCTCTGCAGGACGATCAGCTGAGGGTGATTGAGTGTAATGTCCGAGTCTCTCGCTCCTTTCCCTTTGTCTCCAAGACGCTGGGGGCGGATCTGGTGGCCCTGGCCACGCAAGTCATTATGGGGGAAGAGGTGGAGCCACTCGGGCTTATGGCAGGCACAGGAATTGTTGGATTAAAGGTAAGTGACTGTGTCCTTTCTTCCCGAGTGCCGACCTCCTTCCACCACTTACCTCTTGACCGCTTACCACCTCCATCACTAACCTCTTTACCCCCACCTTCCCTCATTACTTACCTCCAGTGTTGCCTTGCTTTTTCTAAGGTGCCGCAGTTCTCCTTCTCTCGTCTGGCTGGAGCAGATGTGGTTCTCGGGGTGGAGATGACCAGCACCGGGGAGGTGGCTTGCTTTGGGGAGAACCGCTATGAGGCGTATCTGAAGGCCATGCTGAGCACCGGCTTCAAGATCCCTCAGAACAACATCCTGCTGACCATCGGGAGCTACAAGGTGAGAACTTGGTGGGGACAGGTTGAACAGAGATGTTCCCCTGCTCCAAATGCAGTGTGCGTCTGCAGCCTTTTGAATGCAGCTCTGGATAAGATTGGAGCCACTTATTGATGGGTGGTCTGTCTGTCTTACAGAATAAGAGTGAGCTTCTGCCCGCGGTGCGGACATTGGAGAGCCTGGGATACAGTCTGTATGCCAGCGTGGGTACAGCGGACTTCTACACAGAGCATGGCATCAAGGTACGACCAGGTGACCAGTAGCCCTGCTCCGTGGCACAGGTCACTTGCAGGTGACATCTAACGGCCGGCTCATCTGCAGGTGAAAGCCATGGATTGGCCCTTTGAGGAAACTGACAACGATGGGGCCCTGAAGGAGAAGCAGCGGAGCATCATGGACCATCTGTCTGAGAACCACTTTGACCTTGTCATCAACCTCTCCATGAGGAACTCTGGGGGGCGCAGACTGTCCTCCTTTGTGACGCGTGGTTACCGCACCCGCCGGTTGGCCGTGGACTACTCGGTGCCCCTTATCATTGATATCAAGTGCACCAAACTGTTTGTGGAGGTGAGGTGGGGGGGTGGAGGTGCGGGGGTCATCACAGTGATGGATGTAGTGTCAGGACTGGGTTTCAGATCTTCTTCTCCTTCAGGCTCTCAGGCAGATCAGAGTGGCGCCTCCAGTGAAGACCCACGTGGACTGTATGACCTCCCAGAAACTCATCCGCCTACCAGGTGAGGAGTAGAGACCTTCCGAGTATCAGCTGTATGTCAGTTCTGGGGTCCGTTACCTTATTTTGGGGTCCTCTTTGCACAGGTCTGATTGACGTCCACGTGCATCTGCGTGAGCCAGGCGCCACACACAAGGAAGACTTCTCGTCTGGAACGGCGGCAGCGCTGGCTGGTGGTGTGACCATGGTGTGCGCCATGCCCAATACCAACCCTGCCATCACAGACGCAGCCACATTCTCATTGGCGCAGAAGGTCAGTTACTGGTGCAGGTCCCGATGTACCCAGGTGGTGGGATTGAGCGCTGGTGACCCCTCATGTTTTACCTCTTCAGTTGGCAGAGGCCGGCGCCCGCTGTGACTTTGCCCTGTTCCTTGGAGCATGTTCAGAGAACGCGGGTTCCCTCACCCCCATCGCCAGCTCAGCGGCTGGACTGAAGATGTACCTGAACGACACCTACTCCCAGCTGAAGATGGACAACGTGTCCCTGTGGATGGAGGTGAGCATGACACCGGCTCTGCTACATGGTTGGGCCTCTTTTTCTGTGCTGGGTGGGGTTGTTATCCCTCGTCTGCCCTGGTTCTGAGGTATCTTGGTTCCTGTTGGTTGGTAGGGGGTTTTGTGCCACCTTTACTCTGTTTTAGGAAGAGAGAGAGTATCTTGACTGCTTATGGTCCCAGGAGCAGGTTCTCAGACGGCCTCTGTGTCTGTGGGAGGGGATATTTTGACTCCTTTTTTGTGCTGTGGGGATATCTTTGCTCGGGTTTGGTGGGCCGGTAGTTTCTCAGGGAGTGCTACCTCCATCACTGATTCCTCTCTTCTGTTTCTAGCACTTTGAGAAGTGGCCCGCTCACTTGCCCATCGTGGCTCACGCTGAGAACCAGACGGTTGCCGCCATCTTGATGGTGGCGCAGTTGTACAAGCGATCGGTGCACATCTGCCATGTGGCCAAGAAGGAGGAGGTGGGTTCCTATCCTTTCTGATGTGAAGACCCTTGTAGACCTCTACAGACCCTCTCTCATCAGCTGATTCCTCCTCAGATTCTCATCATCAAGGCGGCCAAGCAGCGGGGGATACAGGTGACTTGCGAGGTGGCCCCCCATCATCTCTTCCTGTGTCTGGATGACCTGGAGCGGCTGGGTCAGAAGCGAGGCCAGGTGCGCCCCATGCTGGGCACCAGAGAAGACCTGCAGGCACTGTGGGACAACCTGGACATTATTGACTGCTTCGCCACAGATCACGGTGAGAAGAGACCCAAAGTGTAAAAGTCTCCCCCACCACACACATACCCAGATACGTATTTGTGTGCTCACATATGCAAATAAACATACCTACATGCCTAGATGGATACATCGCACACCTGTGCTGGTGTAACCTGTGGTCTCTGTTCTCTCAGCCCCTCATTCTGTGGAGGAAAAGGAAGGTCCTGAGCCTCCTCCTGGATTCCCGGGCCTGGAGACCATGCTGCCCCTTCTACTTACTGCAGTCAGCGATGGGCGACTGACTATCGATGACATCATCAAACGGCTGTACGAGAACCCCCGAAAAATCTTCTCCCTCCCAGTCCAAGAGAACACATACATAGAGGCGAGTGCTCACTGCTCCACTTCTCCTTCCTCCAGCTTGCTTGCCTTCTTCTTCTTCCCCTGCTTGTCTCTTCCTCCCTCGTTTCCCCTCCACCTCTATAGTCTTCTCCACCTTTGACTGTCTTCTCTGCATCCCTCGCTTCTCCTCTGCCTCTGATGGTCTCCTCCCTCCCTTCCCCGCCACCTCTGACTGTTGTCTCTTCCTCTGTCTTCTATTCCTCCCGCGCTTCCACTCCACCTCTGGCTGTCGTCTCTTCCACCCTCGCTTCTCCTCCACCTCTGGCTGTCGTCTCTTCCACCCTCGCTTCTCCTCCACCTCTGGCTGTCGTCTCTTCCACCCTCGCTTCTCCTCCACCTCTGGCTGTCGTCTCTTCCACCCTCGCTTCTTCTCCACCTCTGACTGTTGTCTCTTCCTCTGTCTTCTATTCCTCCCGCGCTTCCACTCCACCTATCGTCTCTTCACCCCTCGCTTCTCCTCCACCTCTGGCTGTGTCTTCTCTTCATCCCCTCGCTTCTCCTCCACCTCTGGCTGTGTCTTCTCTTCATCCCCTCGCTTCTCCTCCACCTCTGGCTGTGTCTTCTCTTCATCCCCTCGCTTCTCCTCCACCTCTGGCTGTGTCTTCTCTTCATCCCCTCGCTTCTCCTCCACCTCTGGCTGTGTCTTCTCTTCACCCCCTCGCTTCTCCTCCACCTCTGGCTGTGTCTTCTCTTCACCCCCTCGCTTCTCCTCCACCTCTGGCTGTGTCTTCTCTTCACCCCCTCGCTTCTCCTCCACCTCTGGCTGTGTCTTCTCTTCACCCCTCGCTTCTCCTCCACCTCTGGCTGTGTCTTCTCTTCGCCCCTCGCTTCTCCTCCACCTCTGACTGTGTGTCTTCTCTTCGCCCCTCGCTTCTCCTCCACCTCTGACTGTGTGTCTTCTCTTCGCCCCTCGCTTCTCCTCCACCTCTGACTGTGTGTCTTCTCTTCACCCCTCGCTTCTCCTCCACCTCTGACTGTGTGTCTTCTCTTCGCCCCTCGCTTCTCCTCCACCTCTGACTGTGTGTCTTCTCTTCGCCCCTCGCTTCTCCTCCACCTCTGACTGTGTGTCTTCTCTTCACCCCTCGCTTCTCCTCCACCTCTGACTGTGTCTTCTCTTCACCCCTCGCTTCTCCTCCACCTCTGACTGTGTCTTCTCTTCATCCCTCGCTTCTCCTCCACCTCTGACTGTGTGTCTTCTCTTCATCCCTCGCTTCTCCTCCACGTCTGACTGTGTGTCTTCTCTTCATCCCTCGCTTCTCCTCCACGTCTGACTGTGTGTCTTCTCTTCATCCCTCGCTTCTCCTCCACGTCTGACTGTGTGTCTTCTCTTCATCCCTCGCTTCTCCTCCACCTCTGACTGTGTCTTCTCTTCACCCCTCGCTTCTCCTCCACCTCTGACTGTGTGTCTTCTCTTCCACCCTCGCTTCTCCTCCACCTCTGACCCTCTCCTCCCCCCGCAGGTGGATCTGGAGCAGGAGTGGACCGTCCCGCAGTCCATGCAGTTCACCAAGTCTAAGTGGACTCCGTTTGAAGGGATGGAGCTGAAGGGTGCGATACGCAGGGTGGTTCTCCGAGGGGAAGTCGCCTACATAGACGGCCAGGTACTAGAGCACACAACCCCCATCATCTCCTCTGTATTCTACCTGCACTGTGCTCACTGTCTGTTCCTCAGGTTCTAGTGCCGGCCGGTTATGGTCAGGATGTCAGGAAATGGACTCCACCGCTGGTCGCAGCCTCGCAGCCGGCGCCCCCTAAAGAGATGGTGAAGGTGAGTGTAAAGAACCCTCTCAGCCAATCAGTGGTGCCCAGAGGGGGGTCACACAATAATTGGGCGTCATCTCGCCCGTCGGTAATGTCTGTTCACTTTCTCTCAGACTCCAGAGCGTCACCGTCATGTCACCATGCAGAGCGAGACCATCCGCAGCCGCGCTCCCAGCCCCCGCAGAGCCGGCCCCGCCGGAGACGGCCGCTTCCATCTGCCCCCCAGAATCCATCGCTCCTCTGATCCCGGGTTACCAGGTGAGAAACTTTGTCCTGACCTTGTCCTACTCACAATCTATTCACTGACAGCAGGCAGAGATCTGATGCACTTTTTAGTGTACTGGACCTTCACCTATAGACTTGACCTGAAGGCGGGGGGGGGGGGGGGCAGGGGGGCAGTCATGTGACATATGCCATCATCTAACCCTTTATCACTATATCCAGTGCTCAGGAGGACCTCCGCATCTCTGTACCGGGGCGGCAGCGCCAGGAGCGGTAACTGTACCGGAGGGGAGGGGTCCGTAATCACTGGGGGAGGGGCGTGAAATCACTGGGGTAGGGGCGTGAAATCACTGGGGGAGGGGCGTGAAATTCTCAATCACCAGACGCCACCGCCAATATCAGCCGCTGATTATCACCAATCATCCGCCAATCAGCCAATCACTGCTGGGAATAGTGGGAGGGGCTTATAGAGAGAGCCCGCCCCCTTCCCTCAGCAGTGAGGTAATTTGCACAGTGATGTCTGTGATTGGTCAGAACTGTAACTCCAGTCACATCCAAAGCTGCTGCAGCACCCTTTCCTATACTCCAGTCACACCCAGAGCTGCTGCTGCTGTTCTCTTGGTACATCATTTCTAATGCACCAGTCATATCCAGAGCTATGTTGCGAGTGCAGCTCTGGAGGTGACCTGTGCTGTGGATCCTCTGTCTGTGGGGGTCAGTATAGATGACGGGGTAACGGTTCTCGCCTGCACGCTGTGGCGGTGTGTGTACGTACGTGTGTCCTACCATCGCTGACCGTGCCTTGTCTTTGTGTCAGCAGCTGAGGAGCAGAGGGAGCGAGTGGCCAAGAAGCCTCCAGAGGCAGGTAGGTATCTGCCCCCGGCTGGGCCCCCCCCCCCCACTGTAATGGCCGCTGTCTTTCTGGCGGGTTGGGGGGTCGAGCAGCAGCTACTTATAATGTCGTCATCTTGTGGTTGCAGATCTCGCCACCATCCAGGACGGTTACCCCCACCCGCCCCCGATCCCTCGCCTCATGTCCCCCCAGAACATGCCCATACAGACTGTCCCCCACGTGCAGACCTCCCCGCTGCTGCACCCCTTCATAGGACAGCACATCCTGTCCGTCAAGCAGTTCAGCAAGGATCAGGTGAGACCATTGTCCCCGGGAGTAAGGGTTCTGCTCCAGTCACATTCAGAGCTGCAGGTTTTGTGTGCAGCTCTGGGTGTGACTGTAGACTGCTCTTGTCTTACAGATGTCGCACCTCTTTAATGTGGCGCACACGCTGCGGATGCTGGTGCAGAAGGAGCGCAGTCTGGACATTCTCAAGGTTCCTGGCGTCTTACGGTTTCCTCCTCGGCCGTGCCGCTGTCCAGCTCCGTTCCTCATCGCTCTGCTCTTTCCTCTAGGGTAAAGTAATGGCCGCCATGTTCTTCGAGGCGAGCACACGGACCAGCAGCTCCTTTGCGGCAGCCATGCATCGCCTGGGCGGCTCTGTGCTCTCTTTTTCGGAGACTACGTCGTCCTCTCAGAAGGGGGAGTCGCTGGCGGACTCTGTTCAGACCATGAGCTGTTACGCGGATCTGCTGGTGGTGAGACATCCAGAGCCAGGCGCTGTGGAGGTAGGTGTGCTTCACCGTTATTCTACCGCCATCCCCACTGACTGGGTATTAACTCTTCACGTCTTCCTCAGCTTGCTGCTAAGCACTGCCGTAAACCAGTGATCAATGCGGGAGACGGGGTGGGAGAGCATCCAACACAAGCCCTGCTGGATATCTTCACCATCCGGGAGGAGCTGGGCACTGTCAACGGGATGACGGTAAGTGCTGCCATGCTCGGAGGAGGAGGGGGCACATACTTATATACCCGTCTTTGGTTTCACGCCCTCTTTGTGGTACATGATGTGTTGCTACCACGTATGACCTTGGCGTCTCCCCTCTAGATCACCATGGTCGGAGATCTGAAGCATGGCCGCACAGTCCACTCTCTCGCCTGCCTCCTGACCCAGTACCGCATCAATCTGAGATACGTGACGCCGCGCAGCCTGCGCATGCCCTCCAAGATCGTCCACTTTGTGGCTTCCAAGGGAATCAAGCAGGTGAGTGTCTGGGGGTGATGGGTCAGTCTGGTATGCTGGTGACGGGGCGGGGGGTGATGGGTCGGTCTGGTATGCTGGTGACGGTCCGGGCTGTGTCTGGGGGTGATGGGTCGCTCTGGTATGCTGGTGACTGTCCAGGGGCGGGGGGGGGTGATGGGTCAGTCTGGTATGCTGGTGACTGTCCAGGGGCGGGGGGGGGGGGGGGGGGGTGATGGGTCGGTCTGGTATGCTGGTGACGGTCCGGGCTGTGTCTGGGGGTGATGGGTCGCTCTGGTATGCTGGTGACGGTCCCGGCGGGGGGGGGTGATGGGTCAGTCTGGTATGCTGGTGGTGGTCCGGGTCGGTCTGGTATGCTGGTGGTGGTCCGGGTCGGTCTGGTATGCTGGTGGTGGTCCTGGTCGGTCTGGTATGCTGGTGGTGGTCCGGGTCGGTCTGGTATGCTGGTGGTGGTCCGGGTCGGTCTGGTATGCTGGTGGTGGTCCGGGTCGGTCTGGTATGCTGGTGGTGGTCCGGGTCGGTCTGGTATGCTGGTGGTGGTCCGGGTCGGTCTGGTATGCTGGTGGTGGTCCGGGTCGGTCTGGTATGCTGGTGGTGGTCCGGGTCGGTCTGGTATGCTGGTGACGGGTCGGTCTGGTATGCTGGTGACGGGTCGGTCTGGTATGCTGGTGACGGGTCGGTCTGGTATGCTGGTGACGGGTCGGTCTGGTATGCTGGTGACGGTCCCGGCGGGGGTTGATGGGTCGCTCTGGTATGCTGGTGACGGTCCACACTCTTGTAGGAGGAGTTCGGCAGCATTGAGGAGGCGCTCCCGGACACAGACGTCCTCTACATGACCCGGATACAGAAGGAGAGGTTTGAGAGCAAGGAGGAGTACGACAATGTGAGTCTGGGGACGTGGCTAACATGGCAGCGGGTGTCACCGCTGTGGGGGTCGGGTGTGCAGCTCGTGCTCTGGGTGACGCCGGGTCTTTGTCTTTAGTGTTTTGGACAGTTCATCCTCACCCCACACATCATGACCCGTGCCAAGAAGAAGATGGTGGTGATGCACCCGATGCCACGTGTCAATGAGATCAGGTGAGCAGCAGGCGCCCTGGCTACAAATCACTACTACTCTCACCATCCTGTGCCATTGATATTACTGTGGACTTTTCACCCCGGGGTACGGCCTCTACGAAGTCTGCGAACCCTGGGGTCTTGGTGCAGTGGGGGAGGGGTTGGAAGTTTTGGTAGAGATGATGTGGGGGCCGAAGTCGAGTGGAACCTTACCATGCGATGGGTTCCTGAGCGGAGTCCTTCCCTCTGCTATGGAGGAGGATAGTCTGACCCCGCTCACCTCATACTATGAGGATACAGACCCCCGCCATCCTCCTTCTCGCTGTGTGGTCACCCCCACTATCCTCCATGTACCTCATCTTCTCTTTGCTTGTTCTCCTCTCAGTCTTGAAGTGGACTCGGACCCTCGGGCAGCGTACTTCCGCCAGGCCGAGAACGGGATGTACGTGCGGATGGCGCTGCTGGCCACAGTCCTGGGAAAGTACTGATACAGAGAGCTGTACACTAGACCAACGCCCGGTGCCCCCCGAGAGACGTCCCTGGGCTGGTTCCTGATTGGATGATATGTGCACTGTCGTCCCGCTCACCAGTCATTCCCATCTCCAGTTATCCCAGTCACACTGGTTACATTACATGACTTCCTCATCCAACGCTTTTTTTCTGATTGTCGTGACTATCCCTGAGGCCACACCCACCCGGTGACATCACTGCCATCTTTTCGGCAGACAGTAAAGCGCTCTGTGCTCGTGGCTGTCCTCTGTGGGTCACGTCTGATCTGTGCTGCTCTGATTAGTCGCTCGTAGATGGCGGGACGCTCGGACTGGTTTTATATGTGAAGATACAGGGAACTTTGCTTTTCCTCCTTTTTTCTAAATAAAGAGAATTCTCTGAATTATTCTGATTCCTCCGTGTTCTGGGATTACGCGTCATAGGGTCTCGGGTTTCTGCTCCAGTCACATCCAGAGCTGCAGGGAGGATTTGGCTGGCTGCTTGGTTCAGACTGCGCAGTCTGCCATAGTGTAACAAGTACATGGATGACTACTACCCTCAGCATGTTCTCCCCCCATCCTCCACCAGCAGGACACATGACCGATCTGATTATTCTGCTTTTATTTATACATGTAACAATATACAGAGACAATGTAACGCAGGCTCTGTCCATGAGTGGCCCCTGTGCCCGATCAGTGGCCCCCGTGACCTCCATGATGCTTCTTGAGCATGGGCTGTAATAGAAAACAGAATCTGATTAGGAGACGAGGGGGCGCTATGTCGTATGTTACTGGGATTAGGAGATGGGGGCCGCTCTGTGGTACATTACTGGGATTAGGAGATGGAGGCCGCTCTGTGGTACGTTACTGGGATTAGGAGATGGGGGGCCGCTCTGTGGTATATTACTGGGATTGGGAGATGGGGGCCGCTCTGTGGTACATTACTGGGATTGGGAGATGGGGGCCGCTCTGTGGTACATTACTGGGATTAGGAGATGGGGGCCGCTCTGTAGTACATTATTGGGAGATTAGGGGTAGCTTTGTGGTACATTACTGGGATTGGAAGATTAGGGGCCTCTCTGTGGTATATTACTGGTATTGGGAGACAAGGGTCCGCTTTGTGGTACATTACTGTCATTAGGAGACGAGGGGCCGCTCTGTGGTATGTTACTGGGATTAGGAGATGAGGGGGCTGCTCTGTGGTACACTACTGGGATTGGGAGATGAGGGGCCGCTCTGTGGTACACTACTGGGATTGGGAGACGAGGGGGCCGCTCTGTGGTACATTACTGGGATTGGGAGACGAGGGGGCCGCTCTGTGGTACATTACTGGGATTGGGAGATGAGGGGCCGCTCTGTGGTACATTACTGGGATTGGGAGATGAGGGGCCGCTCTGTGGTACATTACTGGGATTGGGAGATGGGGGCCGCTCTGTGGTACATTACTGGGATGGGGAGATGGGGGCCGCTCTGTGGTACATTACTGGGATTGGGAGATGAGGGGCCGCTCTGTGGTACATTACTGGGATTGGGAGATGAGGGGCCGCTCTGTGGTACATTACTGGGATTGGGAGATGAGGGGCCGCTCTGTGGTACATTACTGGGATTGGGAGACGAGGGGGCCGCTCTGTGGTACATTATTGGGAGATGAGGGGCCGCTCTGTGGTACATTACTGGGATTGGGAGATGAGGGGGCCGCTCTGTGGTACATTACTGGGATTGGGAGATGAGGGGCCGCTCTGTGGTACATTACTGGGATTGGGAGACGAGGGGGACGCTCTGTGGTACATTACTGGGATTAGGAGATGAGGGTCCCGCTCTGTGGTACACTACTTGGATTGGGAGATGAAGGGGCCGCTCTGCGGTGCATTACTGGGATTGGGAGACGAGGGGCCGCTCTGTGGTACGTTACTGGGATTAGAAGATGGGGGCCGCTCTGTGGTACATTACTGGGATTAGAAGATGAGGGGGCCGCTCTGTGGTACATTACTGAGATTAGAAGATGGGGGCCGCTCTGTGGTACATTACTGAGATTAGAAGATGGGGGGCCGCTCTGTGGTACATTACTGAGATTAGAAGATGGGGGGCCGCTCTGTGGTACATTACTGGGATTAGGAGATGGGGGCCGCTCTGTGGTACATTACTGGGATTAGAAGATGAGGGGGCCGCTCTGTGGTACATTACTGAGATTAGAAGATGGGGGCCGCTCTGTGGTACATTACTGAGATTAGAAGATGGGGGGCCGCTCTGTGGTACATTACTGAGATTAGAAGATGGGGGCCGCTCTGTGGTACATTACTGGGATTAGGAGATGGGGGACGCTCTGTGGTACATTATTAGGAGATTAGGGGCCGCTCTGTGGTACACTACTGGGATTAGAAGATGGGGGACGCTCTGTGGTACATTACTGGGATTAGGAGATGGGGGACGCTCTGTGGTACATTATTAGGAGATTAGGGGCCGCTCTGTGGTACACTACTGGGATTAGAAGACCAGGGGCCGCTCTGTGGTACATTACTGAGATTAGGAGATGGGGGCCGCTCTGTGTTACATTACTGGGATTAGGAGATGGAGGCCGCTCTATGGTACATTATTAGGAGATGAGGGGCCGCTCTGTAGTACACTTCTGGGATTAGGAGATGGGGGGCCGCTCTGTGGTACATTATTGGGAGATTAGGGGTAGCTCTATGGTACATTACTGGAATTAGGAGATGAGGGGCCTGCTCTGTGGTACATTACTGAGATTAGGAGATGGGGGCCGCTCTGTAGTACATTATTGGGAGATTAGGGGTAGCTTTGTGGTACATTATTGGGATTGGGAGATGGAGGCCGCTCTGTGGTACATTATTGGGATTAGGAGATGGAGGGTCCGCTCTGTGGTACACTACTGGGATTAGAAGACGAGGGGCCGCTGTGTGGTACATTATTGGGAGATTAGGGGTAGCTCTGTGGTACATTACTGGGATTGGGAGATGGAGGGTCAGCTCTGTGGTACATTATTGGGAGATTAGGGGTAGATCTGTGGTACATTACTGGGATTAGGAGATGAGGGGCTGCTCTGTGGTACGTTACTGGGATCAGGAGATGAGGGGCCGCTCCGTGGTACATTACTGAGATTAGGAGATGGGGGCGTCTCTGTGGTACATTATTGGGAGATTAGGGGTAGCTCTGTGTTACATTACTGGGATTAGGAGATGGAGGCCGCTCTATGGTACATTATTGGTAGATGAGGGGCCGCTCTGTGGTACACTACTGGGATTGGGAGATGGGGGCCGCTCTGTGGTACATTACTGGGATTAGGAGATGGGGGCCGCTCTGTGGTACATTACTGGGATTAGGAGATGGGGGCCGCTCTGTGGTACATTACTGAGATTAGGAGATGGGGGCGTCTCTGTGGTACATTATTGGGAGATTAGGGGTAGCTCTGTGTTACATTACTGGGATTAGGAGATGGAGGCCGCTCTATGGTACATTATTGGTAGATGAGGGGCCGCTCTGTGGTACACTACTGGGATTGGGAGATGGGGGCCGCTCTGTGGTACATTACTGGGATTAGGAGATGGGGGCCGCTCTGTGGTACATTACTGGGATTAGGAGATGGGGGCCGCTCTGTGGTACATTATTGGGAGATGAGGGGCCGTTCCGTGGTACACTACTGGGATTGGGAGATGGAGGCTGCTCTGTGGTACATTATTGGGATTAGGAGATAGAGGTCCGCTCTGTGGTACATTATTGGGAGATTAGGGGTAGCTCTATGGTACATTACTGGAATTAGGAGATGAGGGGCCTGCTCTGTGGTACATTACTGAGATTAGGAGATGGGGGCCGCTCTGTGGTACATTACTGGGAGATGAGGGGCCGCTCCGTGGTACACTACTGGGATTGGGAAATGGAGGCTGCTCTGTGGTACATTATTGGGATTAGGAGAGAGAGGTCCGCTCTGTGGTACATTATTGGGAGATTAGGGGTAGCTCTATGGTACATTACTGGAATTAGGAGATGAGGGGCCTGCTCTGTGGTACATTACTGAGATTAGGAGATGGGGGCCGCTCTGTGGTACATTATTGGGAGATTAGGGGTAGCTCTGTGTTACATTACTGGGATTAGGAGATGGAGGCTGCTCTATGGTACATTATTGGTAGATGAGGGGCCGCTCTGTGGTACACTACTGGGATTGGGAGATGGGGGCCGCTCTGTGGTACATTACTGGGATTAGGAGATGGGGGCCGCTCTGTGGTACATTACTGGGATTAGGAGATGGGGTCCGCTCTGTGGTACATTATTGGGAGATTAGGGGTAGCTCTGTGGTACATTAATGAGATTAGGAGATGGGGGCCGCTCTGTGGTACACTACTGGGATTAGAAGACGAGGGGCCGCTCTGTGGTACATTATTGGGAGATTAGGGGTAGCTCTGTGGTACATTACTGGGATTGGGAGATGGAGGGTCAGCTCTGTGGTACATTATTGGGAGATTAGGGGTAGATCTGTTGTACATTACTGGAATTGGGAGATGAAGGGCCTGCTCTGTGGTACATTACTGGGATTAGGAGATGAGGGGCTGCTCTGTGGTACATTACTGGGATCAGGAGATGAGGGGCCGCTTTGTGGTACATTACTGGGATCGGGAGATGGAGGCTGCTCTGTGGTACATTACTGGGATTATGAGATGAGGGGCCGCTTTGTGGTACATTACTGGGATTGGGAGATGGAGGCTGCTCTTTGGTACATTACTGGGAATTTTGGGGGAGCTCATGTTTGGTTGAGTTTTGGTTGTTAGATCTTGTGAACATTTATGGGTTGACATCAGTTCTTGTCCGGGGGTTAGTGGGGTGCTGCGGAGTGGGGGAGGGTTACACATCAGCCATGGTCTGTATACATGCAGCTGGAGTAAATCACCCATGTTAACCCCCTACCCTATATAATATCATTCAGATCTTACCGCCAAGATCATGCACAGGATCAGATAGGACAGGATCAGTGATGTCATCACCAGGAGAGCCACGCCCCATCCAGGGACACCTGCAAATAACAAGAGGTGTCAATACTCGCCCTGCCACTGGCTCTCTCGCCCTGTAGTGGGAGGGGCTTGTCATACACTGCAGCCTTACCTGTGGTTGTGTTTGTCTGTGCCGCTGTGTGTTGCCGACCGAAGAGTGAGCGTCAATGATCCAAAGATGTCCAGATTATCGACCGTGAAGGAAAATTGAGAGAAAACAGGATAAATTTGGGAATATGTCAAAATAAACGGAAAATGGCGGCTCTTCCACAAGAAACCCATCACTGTGGCCTTTCCTTTTAATGGAGCGCCAGCCTATGTCACCATCCTTCTTCCTGAATTATATAGGGTACCGCCATGGGTTAAAAACCACCCCAACATACAGCAAAACCGTTAAAGCGCTGTGTAAACCACCTGTGGACATGTCCTGGGAGGAGAGCTGGTCATGTACCAGTTGATATGACACCATGCCTCTTATATTGACAAAATCACAGCCCTCCCCCCTCCAGTGCTCTGATCTCGCCAGTCATCTGTTGGTCAAGATGAAGATCATCTGTAGTGACCGTACAATCCCTTTAGAGATACGTGTAGAGGGTCAGGTGGCGCAGACCCTAATGCGGGCTGTCTGATGTAAAGTATACCCTGCCCAATAGTAGCACATAATGTGCCCGGCTACTCTCACCTGCCCCCTGCAGGCTGGCAACCAGACAGACCAGGAGCAGGCACACTCCACGGCTACACTTGGCGCTCTGGGCTTCCATGTTCTTCAGGTCAAGGCTGAGATGATGCTGGATGGAGCTTGATGGAGAGTTGTCCTCTGGGATCTCCTCTCTGGTTTATATACCACACAGCTCGCCAGTGACACCGGATGTGGTTATGTCAGTCATTGATCCATCAACATTATAATGTAGGAGGAGATGACATTTATGGATCTGTCATCCCTGTGACACGGGGCCACTCAAGTCAATCCGGGACAAGTCATGTAGGAACATGAAAGAGAGGAGAATGACATCACTCCAAAATAAACCATAATAAGAACTGAGTCAGGGACCCGAATCTGTGGCATCTTCAGTCACCCGTCATCAGGATGTCCCCACAGTGTGACAGCAGAGCTGAAGCTTATGTGTTCGGTATAAGCCTTGAACGCATCCTGCGATACCTGAGCTTTGGCAGCAGCTGCCTGGCACTGGTGTCTACAATTCACTATACAGTGGGATTTTTATCCTCCTCTGGATATAACCTCATATAATCTCATCTGCCACATGGAGGTTATACTGTGCACTTAATATATGTGGCCACCTCCAAGAACTTTGCTCCAATCTAATACTGCCCCCTGTGGTCCTCACTAGTAATGGAGATCTCATTACAGCCCCCCTGTGGTCCTCACTAGTAATGGAGATCTCATTACAGCCCCCCTGTGGACCTCACTAGTAATGGAGATCTCATTACAGCCCCCCTGTGGTCCTCACTAGTAATGGAGATCTCATTACTGCCTCCTGTGGTCCTCACTAGTGATGGAGATCTCATTACAGCCTCCTGTGGTCCGCTCTAGTAATGAAGATCTCATTACTGCCCCCTGTGGTCCTCGCTAGTTACAGAGATCTCATTACAGCCCCCTGTGGTCCTCGCTAGTAACGGAGATCTCATTACAGCCCCCCTGTGGTCCTCACTAGTAATGGAGATCTCATTACTGCCCCCCTGTGGTCCTCACTAGTAATGGAGATCTCATTACTGCCCCCTGTGGTCCTATGTAGTAATGAAGATCTCATTACAGCCCCCCTGTGGTCCTCACTAGTAATGGAGATCTCATTACTGCCCCCCTGTGGTCCTCAATAGTAATGGAGATCTCATTACTGCCCCCTGTGGTCCTATGTAGTAATTAGGATCTCATTACTGCCCCCTGTGGTCCTCGCTAGTAACAGAGATCTCATTACAGCCCCCTATGGTCCTCACTAGTAATGGAGATCTCATTACTGCTCCCTGTGGTCCTCTCTAGTTATGGAGATCTCATTACTGCCCCCCTGTGGTCCTCACTAGTAATGGAGATCTCATTACTGCCCCATGTGGTCCTCTCTAGTAATGGAGATCTCATTACTGCCCCCTGTGGTCCTCGCTAGTAACGGAGATCTCATTACAGCCCCCTGTGGTCCTCGCTAGTAACGGAGATCTCATTACAGCCCCCTGTGGTCCTCGCTAGTAAAGGAGATCTCATTACAGTCCCCTGTGGTCCTCGCTAGTAACGGAGATCTCATTACAGCCCCCTGTGGTCCTCGCTAGTAATGGAGATCTCATAACTGCCCTCTGTGGTCCTCGCTAGTAACGGAGATCTCATTACTGCCCCCCTGTGGTCCTAATGTAGATCTCATTACTGCCCTCTGTGGTCCTCACTAGTAATGGAGATCTCATTACTGCCCCCTGTGGTCCTCGCTAGTAATTGAGATCTCATTACTGCCCCCTGTGGTCCTCACTAGTAATGGAGATCTCATTACACCCCCCTGTGGTCCTCACTAGTAATGGAGATCTCATTACACCCCCCTGTGGTCCTCACTAGTAATGGCGATCTCATTACTGCCCCATGTGGTCCTCTCTAGTAATGGAGATTTCATTACTGCTCCCTGTGGTCCTCGCTAGTAATGGAGATCTCATTACTGCCCTCTGTGGTCCTCACTAGTAACGGAGATCTCATTACAGCTCCCCTGTGGTCCTCGCTAGTAACGGAGATCTCATTACAGTCCCCTGTGGTCCTCGCTAGTAACGGAGATCTCATTACAGCCCCCTGTGGTCCTCGCTAGTAATGGAGATCTCATTACTGCCCTCTGTGGTCCTCGCTAGTAACGGAGCTCTCATTACAGTCCCCTGTGTTCCTCACTAGTAATGGAGATCTCATTACTGCCCTCTGTGGTCCTCGCTAGTAACGGAGATCTCATTACTGCCCCCCTGTGGTCCTAATGGAGATCTCATTACTGCCCCCCTGTGGTCCTCACTAGTAATGGAGATCTCATTACACCCCCCTGTGGTCCTCACTAGTAATGGCGATCTCATTACAGCCCCCTGTGGTCCTCTCTAGTAATGGAGATCTCATTACTGCCCTCTGTGGTCTTCACTAGTAAAGGAGATCTCATTACTGCCCTCTGTGGTCCTCGCTAGTAACGGAGATCTCATTACTGCCCCCTGTGGTCCTCGCTAGTAATTGAGATCTCATTACTGCCCCCCTGTGGTCCTCACTAGTAATGGAGATCTCATTACACCCCCCTGTGGTCCTCACTAGTAATGGCGATCTCATTACTGCCCTCTGTGGTCCTCACTAGTAATGGAGATCTCATTACAGCCCCCTGTGGTCCTCACTAGTAATGGAGAACTCATTACTGCCCCCCTGTGGTCCTCACTAGTAATGGAGTTCTCATTACTGCCCCCTGTGGTCCTCTCTAGTAATGGAGATCTCATTACTGCCCTCTGTGGTCCTCGCTAGTAACGGAGATCTCATTACTGCCCCCTGTGGTCCTCGCTAGTAATTGAAATCTCATTACTGCCCCCCTGTGGTCCTCACTAGTAATGGAGATCTTATTACAGCCCCCCTGTGGTCCTCACTAGTAATGGCGATCTCATTACTGCCCCCCTGTGGTCCTCACTAGTAATGGAGATCTTATTACAGCCCCCCTGTGGTCCTCACTAGTAATGGCGATCTCATTACTGCCCCCTGTGGTCCTCGCTAGTAAAGGAGATCTCATTACAGTCCCCTGTGGTCCTCGCTAGTAACGGAGATCTCATTACTGCCCCCTGTGGTCCTCGCTAGTAATGGAGATCTCATTACTGCCCTCTGTGGTCCTCGCTAGTAACGGAGATCTCATTACTGCCCCCCTGTGGTCCTAACGGAGATCTCATTACTGCCCCCTGTGGTCCTCGCTAGTAATTGAGATCTCATTACTGCCCCCCTGTGGTCCTCACTAGTAATGGAGATCTCATTACACTCCCCTGTGGTCCTCACTAGTAATGGCGATCTCATTACTGCCCCATGTGGTCCTCTCTAGTAATGGAGATTTCATTACTGCTCCCTGTGGTCCTCGCTAGTAATGGAGATCTCATTACAGCCCCCTGTGGTCCTCGCTAGTAACGGAGATCTCATTACAGTCCCCTGTGGTCCTCGCTAGTAACGGAGATCTCATTACAGCCCCCTGTGGTCCTCGCTAGTAATGGAGATCTCATTACTGCCCTCTGTGGTCCTCGCTAGTAACGGAGATCTCATTACTGCCCCCCTGTGGTCCTAATGGAGATCTCATTACTGCCCTCTGTGGTCCTCACTAGTAATAGAGATCTCATTACAGCCCCCTGTGGTCCTCTCTAGTAATGGAGATCTCATTACTGCCTTCTGTGGTCCTCGCTAGTAACGGAGATCTCATTACTGCCCCCTGTGGTCCTCACTAGTAATGGAGAACTCATTACAGCCCCCTGTGGTCCTCACTAGTAATGGAGATCTCATTACACCCCCCTGTGGTCCTCACTAGTAATGGCGATCTCATTACAGCCCCCTGTGGTCCTCTCTAGTAATGGAGATCTCATTACAGCCCCCTGTGGTCCTCACTAGTAATGGAGATCTCATTACTGCCCTCTGTGGTCCTCGCTAGTAACGGAGATCTCATTACTGCCCCCTGTGGTCCTCGCTAGTAATTGAGATCTCATTACTGCCCCCCTGTGGTCCTCACTAGTAATGGAGATCTCATTACACCCCCCTGTGGTCCTCACTAGTAATGGCGATCTCATTACTGCCCTCTGTGGTCCTCACTAGTAATGGAGATCTCATTACAGCCCCCTGTGATCCTCACTAGTAATGGAGAACTCATTACTGCCCCCCTGTGGTCCTCACTAGTAATGGAGTTCTCATTACTGCCCCCTGTGGTCCTCTCTAGTAATGGAGATCTCATTACTGCCCTCTGTGGTCCTCGCTAGTAACGGAGATCTCATTACTGCCCCCTGTGGTCCTCGCTAGTAATTGAAATCTCATTACTGCCCCCCTGTGGTCCTCACTAGTAATGGAGATCTCATTACAGCCCCCCTGTGGTCCTCACTAGTAATGGCGATCTCATTACTGCCCCCTGTGATCTTCACTAGTAATGGAGATCTCATTACTGCCCCCTGTGGTCCTCACTAGTAATGGAGATCTCATTACTGCCCCCTGTGGTCCTCGCTAGTAATGGAGATCTCATTACACCCCCCTGTGGTCCTCACTAGTAATGGTGATCTCATTACTGCCCCCCTGTGGTCTTCACTAGTAATGGAGATCTCATTACTGCCCCCTGTGGTCCTCACTAGTAATGGAGATCTCATTACTGCACCCTGTGGTCCTCACTAGTAATGGAGATCTCATTACTGCCCCCCTGTGATCCTCACTAGTAATGAAGATCTCATTACTGCCCCCTGTGGTCCTCGCTAGTAACGGAGATCTCATTACAGCCCCCCTGTGGTCCTCACTAGTAATGGAGATCTCATTACTGCCCCCCTGTGGTCCTCACTAGTAATGGAGATCTCATTACTACCCTCTGTGGTCCTCGCTAGTAACGGAGCTCTCATTACAGTCCCCTGTGTTCCTCACTAGTAATGGAGATCTCATTACTGCTCCCTGTGGTCCTCTCTAGTAATGGAGATCTCATTACAGTCCCCTGTGTTCCTCACTAGTAATGGAGATCTCATTACTGCCCTCTGTGGCCCTCGCTAGTAATGGAGATCTCATTACAGCCCCCCTGTGGTCCTCACTAGTAATGGAGATCTCATTACAGCCCCCCTGTGTCATTACTGCTCCCTGTGGTCCTCACTAATAATGGATATCTCATTACTGCCCCCCTGTGGTCCTCTCTAGTAATGAAGATCTCATTACTGCACCCCTGTGGTCCTCGCTAGTAATGGAGATCTCATTACTGCCCCCCTGTGGTCCTCACTAGTAATGGAGATCTCATTACTGCCCCCCTGTGATCCTCACTAGTAATGAAGATCTCATTACTGCCCCCTGTGGTCCTCGCTAGTAACGGAGATCTCATTACAGCCCCCCTGTGGTCCTCACTAGTAATGGAGATCTCATTACTGCCCCCCTGTGGTCCTCACTAGTAATGGAGATCTCATTACTACCCTCTGTGGTCCTCGCTAGTAACGGAGCTCTCATTACAGTCCCCTGTGTTCCTCACTAGTAATGGAGATCTCATTACTGCTCCCTGTGGTCCTCTCTAGTAATGGAGATCTCATTACAGTCCCCTGTGTTCCTCACTAGTAATGGAGATCTCATTACTGCCCTCTGTGGCCCTCGCTAGTAATGGAGATCTCATTACAGCCCCCCTGTTGTCCTCACTAGTAATGGAGATCTCATTACAGCCCCCCTGTGTCATTACTGCTCCCTGTGGTCCTCACTAATAATGGATATCTCATTACTGCCCCCTGTGGTCCTCTCTAGTAATGAAGATCTCATTACTGCTCCCTGTGGTCCTCACTAGTAATGGAGATTTCATTACTGCCCCCCTGTGGTCCTCACTAGTAATGGAGATCTCATTACAGCCCCCCTGTTTCATTACTGCTCCCTGTGGTCCTCACTAATAATGGAGATCTCATTACTGCCCCCTGTGGTCCTCTCTAGTAATGGAGATTTCATTACTGCCCCCCTGTGGTCCTCACTAGTAATGGAGATCTCATTACTGCCCCCTGTGGTCCTCTCTAGTAATGAAGATCTCATTACTGCCCCCTGTGGTCCTCACTAGTAATGGAGATCTCATTACTGCCCCCTGTGGTCCTCACTAGTAATGGAGATCTCATTACTGCCCCCTGTGGTCCTCTCTAGTAATGAAGATCTCATTACTGCCCCCTGTGGTCCTCACTAGTAATGGAGATCTCATTACAGCCCCCTTTGGTCCTTGCTAGTAATGGAGATCTCATTACTGCTCCCTGTGGTCCTCTCTAGTAATGGAGATCTCATTACTGCCCCCCTGTGGTCCTCACTAGTAACGGAGATCTCTTTACTGCCCCCTTGTGGTCCTCACTAGTAATGGAGATCTCATTACTGCTCCCTGTGGTCCTCACTAGTAACGGAGATCTCATTACAGCCCCCCTGTGGTCCTCTCTAGTAATGGAGATCTCATTACTGCTCCCTGTGGTCCTCTCTAGTAATGGAGATCTCATTACTGCTCCCTGTGGTCCTCTCTAGTAATGGAGATCTCATTACTGCCCCCCTTTGGTCCTCAATAGCAATGGAGATCGTATTACTGCCCCCTGTGGTCCTATGTAGTAATGAAGATCTCATTACTGCCCCCTGTGGACCTCGCTAGTAACAGAGATCTCATTACAGCCCCCTGTGGTCCTCGCTAGTAATGGAGATCTCATTACTGCTCCCTGTGGTCCTCTCTAGTAATGGAGATCTCATTACTGCCCCCCTGTGGTCCTCGCTAGTAATGGAGATCTCATTACTGCCCCATGTGGTCCTCTCTAGTAATGGAGATCTCATTACTGCCCCCTGTGGTCCTCGCTAGTAACGGAGATCTCATTACAGCCCCCTGTGGTCCTCGCTAGTAATGGAGATCTCATTACAGCCCCCTGTGGTCCTCACTAGTAATGGAGATCTCATTACTGCCCTCTGTGGTCCTCGCTAGTAACGGAGATCCCATTACACCCCTCTGTGGTCCTCGCTAGTAACGGAGATCTCATTACTTCTCCCTGTGGTCCTCACTAGTAATGGTGATCTCATTACTGCTCCCTGTGGTCCTCTCTAGTAATGGAGATCTCATTACTGCTCCCTGTCGTACTCTCTAGTAATGGAGATCTCATTACTGCCCCCTGTAGTCCTCGCTAGTAACGGAGATCTCATTACAACCCCCCTGTGGTCCTCGCTAGTAACGGAGATCTCATTACAGGCCCTTGTGGTCCTCACTAGTAATAGATCCTCTCCAATACGGCACCCCCATACACCCCCCACAGCCGCCCGTGATCCACACTAGTAATGGAGATTTCATTTTTGCCTCCTGTGTCCCTCATTAGGTATGAGAGCTCCTCCATTTTTCCCCCTTGTGATCCTCCCTAGTAATAGATCCCCTCCAATACTGCCCCCCTTTTGGTTCTCACTAGTAATAGATCCCTTCCAATACTGCCCCCTTGTGGTCCTACTAGTAATAGATCCCCCTCCAATACTGCCCCCCTGTGGTCCTCACTAGTAATTGATCATCTCCAATACTGCCCCCTGTGGTCCTCACTAGTAATGCAGATCCCATTACTGCCCCCTGTGGTCCTCACTAGTAATGCAGATCCCATTACTGCCCCCTGTGGTCCTTATTAGTAATGAGCAGTCCTCAATACTGCCCTCTGTGGTCCTCACTAGTAACGGAGATCTCATTACTGCCTCCTGTGGCCCTTATTAGTTATGAGAGCTCCTCAATACTTCCTCCTTGTGGTCCTCCCTAGTAATAAATCCCCTCCACTACTACCTCCCTTGTGGTCCTCCATAATAATAGATCCCCTTCAAACTGCCCCCCGAGGTTCTCACTAGTAATAGGTCCCCTCTAATACTGCCTTCTGTGGTCGTCACTAGTAATAGATCATCTCCAATACTGCCCAGTGGTCCTCACTAGTAATGCAGATCCCATTACTGCCACCTATGGTCCTTATTAGTAATGAGCACTCCTCAATACTGCCCCCTGTGGTCCTGACTAGTACTGAATATCTCATTACTGCCTCCTGTGGTCCTCATTAGGTATGAGAGCTCCTCAATACTCCCCCCCTGTGGTCCTCCCTAGTAATAGATTACCTCCAATACTGCCCACCGGTGGTCCTCACTAGTAATAGATCCCCTCCAATACTGCCCCCCTGTGTTCCTCACTAGTAATAGATCTACTCCAATACTGCCCCCCTGTGGTCCTCACTAGTAATAGGTCCCCTCCAATACTGCTCCTGTGGTCCTCACTAGTAATGGAGATCTCATTGCTGCCCCCCGTGGACCCCATTAGTAATTAGTGCTCCTCAATACAGCCCCCTGTGGTTTTCACTAGTAGTAGATCTCCTCCAATACTGCCTCCTGTAGTCCTCGCTACTGTCTTCCTCTACTACCTCCTGTGGTTCTTGCTATAATCAGACGATTGTATGGAAAGATCCCTAAAGTAATATAGTCTGATGTTTAGGGAAAAAGAATGGGGTGGAGTTGGACCCCACAGCGGTCCCAACATCCACTTATCGCTCCTTAAGAAAATATCAGTAAATTCCATTCACTGTATTTCAGGCCCATAAGAACCTACAAAGAATGATGGAATCAGGACAGAAGATCCTCAAATTTTATATGGTTGACCATGTTTTCGGCACTGGAGCTACTTTGGTGAAGTTAGATGTAGAATATGTCCACTTTTTTATAATTATCCCTATTTGGTCAGTCGACGATGGGTACGTAATGACCTGTCCTTCCCGTGATGTTTCGCATGATGCCAGTACTTTCCAAGTGTATCACTGAGTGGGTAGAGCTACATCTCATGAACTGGTAAGAAGGTCATACAGGGTGCAATATCTCTGTCCATTCATGAATTGTGAGACTGCCTCCACACGCTCCAAAATACTAGCGAAAATGCAGAGGTTGGGTTGTCCAGTGAGGTGGAGGACGCCCCTACGTTTTTTGGAACATTTTTTGGAGATTATGTTCTGGTAAACCTTGATGGTCCAAGGAGTTGGACCTGAATAGAGGTGAGAGCGTTGCAGGCCAAGAACCCAAAAATGTGACTGTGTTATGGTGGTCGAAACAAAATCAGAATTTATGTATAGATTTATTCCTGTTAATTCCATATCAGCGACATTCACACAGTCTGCCCTCACACAGTCTCGACTCCTCTGTTGGGCTCATGATCTGAGCTCACACGGCAGCCATTATGGTAGGACTGACAATTGGTTTACTAATGGATAACTGTCATCTTAGCTCATCTTGTGGGATGAGCAGAGGACTAAAAATACTACATACAATTATAAAACACTACCATGAGTCAGGAGGATGACCCGGAGAGCAGGCCAGGATGATGAGTGTGATGATTCTCACTTTGATCTTCCTGCAGGTGATATAAACCAGTGACACAAATCCCAGGGCACCTCAGCGGAGCGCTCCAGCCGGCTCCCGTAGCGCTCATATCACGATATCACTGTGACGTATCACCGCAGGAGGGTATACAAGAGGAGGGGGAGCGAGAGCTGAAGAGGGTATACAAGAGGAGGAGCAAGAGGTGAGGAGGGTATACAGGAGAGATGGGAGCAAGAGGTGAGGAGGGTATACAGGAGGATGGGAGCAGGAGGTGATGAGCGTATAAAGGAGGAAGGGGAGTGACAGGTCAGGAGGGTATACAGGAAGAGAGTGAGAGGTGAGGAGGGTATACAGGAAGAGAGTGAGAGGTGAGGAGAGTATACAGGAGGAGAGGGAGCGAGAGGTGAGGAGGGTATACAGGAAGAGAGGGAGTGAGGGGTGAGGAGGGTATACAGGAGGAGAGGGAGTGAGAGGTGAGGAGGGTATACAGGAGAATGGGAGCAGGAGGTGATGAGCGTATAAAGGAGGAAGGGGAGTGACAGGTCAGGAGGGTATACAGGAGGAGAGGGAGCGAGAGGTGAGGAGAGTATACAGGAGGAGAGGGAGTGAGAGGTGAGGAGGGTATACAGGAGGAGAGGGAGCGAGAGGTGAGGAGGGTATACAGGAGGAGAGGGAGTGAGAGGTGAGGAGGGTATACAGGAGGAGAGGGAGCGAGAGGTGAGGAGGGTATACAGGAGGAGAGGGAGCGAGAGGTGAGGAGGGTATACAGGAGGAGAGGGAGTGAGAGGTGAGGAGGATATACAGGAGGAGAGGGAGCGAGAGGTGAGGAGGGTATACAGGAGGAGAGGGAGTGAGAGGTGAGGAGGGTATACAGGAGGAGAGGGAGCGAGAGGTGAGGAGGGTATACAGGAGGAGATGGAGCGAGAGGTGAGGAGGGTATACAGGAGGAGAGGGAGCGAAAGGTGAGGAGAGTATACAGGAGGAGAGGGAGCGAGAGGTGAGGAGAGTATACAGGAGGAGAGGGAGCGAGAGGTGAGGAGGGTATACAGGAGGAGAGGGAGCGAGAGGTGAGGAGGGTATACAGGAGGAGAGAGAGTGAGGGGTGAGGAGGGTATACAGGAGGAGAGGGAGCGAGAGGTGAGGAGGGTATACAGGAGGAGAGGGAGCGAGAGGTGAGGAGGGTATACAGGAGGAGAGGGAGCGAGAGG
The DNA here is from genome assembly GCF_905171765.1 of Bufo bufo. Taxonomy (NCBI): domain Eukaryota; kingdom Metazoa; phylum Chordata; class Amphibia; order Anura; family Bufonidae; genus Bufo; species Bufo bufo. Next base: position 15,567,286 of record NC_053392.1, on the reverse strand, counting down.
TGAGGAGGGTATACAGGAGGAGATGGAGTGAGAGGTGAGGAGGGTATACAGGAGGAGATGGAGCGAGAGGTGAGGAGGGTATACAGGAGGAGAGGGAGCGAGAGGTGAGGAGGGTATACAGGAGGAGAGAGAGTGAGGGGTGAGGAGGGTATACAGGAGGAGAGGGAGCGAGAGGTGAGGAGGGTATACAGGAGGAGAGGGAGCGAGAGGTGAGGAGGGTATACAGGAGGAGAGGGAGCGTGAGGTGAGGAGGGTATACAAGAGGATAGGGAGCGAGAGGTGAGGAGGGTATACAGGAAGAGAGTGAGAGGTGTGGAGGGTATACAGGAGGAGAGGGAGTGAGAGGTGAGAAGGGTATACAGGAGGAGAGGGAGTGAGAGGTGTGGAGGGTATACAGGAGGAGAGGGAGCGAGAGGTGAGGAGGGTATACAGGAGGAGGGGGAGTGAGAGGTGAGAAGGGTATACAGGAGGAGAGGGAGTGGGAGGTGTGGAGGGTATACAGGAGGAGAGGGAGCGAGAGGTGAGGAGGGTATACAGGAGGAGATGGAGCGAGAGGTGAGGAGGGTATACAGGAGGAGAGGGAGCGTGAGGTGAGGAGGATATACAAGAGGAGAGGGAGCGAGAGGTGAGGAGGGTATACAGGAGGAGAGGGAGCGAGAGGTGAGGAGGGTATACAGGAGGAGAGGGAGTGAGAGGTGAGGAGGGTATACAGGAGGAGAGGGAGCGAGAGGTGAGGAGGGTATACAGGAGGAGATGGAGTGAGAGGTGAGGAGGGTATACAGGAGGATAGGGAGTGAGAGGTGAGGAGGGTATACAGGAGGAGAGGGAGTGAGAGGTGAGGAGGGTATACTGGAGGAAGGGGTGCAAGAGGTGATGAGGGTATACAGGAAGAAGGGGGTGACAGGTCAGGAGGGTATACAGGAAGAGAGGGAGTGAGAGGTGAGGAGGATATACAGGAGGAGAGGGAGCGAGAGGTGAGGAGGGTATACAGGAGGAGATGGAGTGAGAGGTGAGGAGGGTATACAGGAGGAGAGGGAGCAAGAGGTGAGGAGGGTATACAGGAGGAGATGGAGCGAGAGGTGAGGAGGGTACACAGGAGGAGAGAAAGCGAGAGGTGAGGAGGGTATACAGGAGGAGATGGAGCGAGAGGTGAGGAGGGTATACAGGAGGAGAGGGAGCGAGAGGTGAGGAGGGTATACAGGAGGAGAGGGAGCGAGAGGTGAGGAGAGTATACAGGAGGAGAGGGAGCGAGAGGTGAGGAGGGTATACAGGAGGAGAGGGAGCGAGAGGTGAGGAGGGTATACAGGAGGATAGGGAGCGAGAGGTGAGGAGGGTATACAGGAGGAGAGGGAGCGAGAGGTGAGGAGGGTATACAGGAGGATAGGGAGCGAGAGGTGAGGAGGGTATACAGGAGGAAAGGGAGCAAGAGGTGAGGAGGGTATACAGGAGGAGATGGAGCGAGAGGTGAGAAGAGTATACAGGAGGAGAGGGAGTGAGAGGTGAGGAGGGTATACAGGAAGATAGGGAGCGAGAGGTGAGGAGGGTATACAGGAGGAGAGGGAGTGAGAGGTGAGGAGGGTATACTGGAGGAAGGGGAGCAAGAGGTGATGAGGGTATACAGGAGGAGATGGAGTGAGAGGTGAGGAGGGTATACAGGAGGAGAGGGAGCAAGAGGTGAGGAGGGTATACAGGAGAAGATGGAGCGAGAGGTGAGGAGGGTATACAGGAGGAGAGGGAGCGAGAGGTGAGGAGAGTATACAGGAGGAGAGGGAGCGAGAGGTGAGGAGGGTATACAGGAGGAGATGGAGCGAGAGGTGAGGAGGGTATACAGGAGGAGAGGGAGCGAGAGGTGAGGAGGGTATACAGGAGGAGAGGGAGCGAGAGGTGAGGAGGGTATACAGGAGGAGAGGGAGTGAGGGGTGAGAAGGGTATACAGGAGGAGATGGAGCGAGAGGTGAGGAGGGTATACAGGAGGAGAGGGAGCTAGAGGTGAGGAGGGTATACAGGAGGAGATGGAGCGAGAGGTGAGGAGGGTATACAGGAGGAAAGGGAGTGACCGGTCAGGAGGATATACAGGAAGAGAGAGTGAGGGATGAGAAGGGTATACAGGAGGAAAGGGAGTGAGAGGTGAGGAGGGTATACAGGAGGAGAGGGAACAAGAGGTGAGGAGGGTATACAGGAGGAGATGGAGCGAGAGGTGAGGAGGGTATACAGGAGGAGAGGGAGCGAGAGGTGAGGAGGGTATACAGGAGGAGAGGGAGCGAGAGGTGAGGAGGATATACAGGAGGAGAGGGAACAAGAGGTGAGGAGGGTATACAGGAGGAGATGGAGCGAGAGGTGAGGAGGGTATACAGGAGGAGAGGGAGCGAGAGGTGAGGAGGGTATACAGGAGGAGATGGAGCGAGAGGTGAGGAGGGTATACAGGAGGAGATGGAGCGAGAGGTGAGGAGGGTATACAGGAGGAGAGGGAGCGAGAGGTGAGGAGGGTATACAGGAGGAGATGGAGCGAGAGGTGAGGAGAGTATACAGGAGGAGAGGGAGCGAGAGGTGAGGAGGGTATACAGGAGGAGATGGAGCGAGAGGTGAGGAGGGTATACAGGAGGAGAGGGAGCGAGAGGTGAGGAGGGTATACAGGAGGAGATGGAGCGAGAGGTGAGGAGGGTATACAGGAGGAATGGGAGTGACCGGTCAGGAGGATATACAGGAAGAGAGAGTGAGGGATGAGATGGGTATACAGGAGGAAAGGGAGTGAGAGGTGAGGAGGGTATACAGGAGGAGAGGGAACAAGAGGTGAGGAGGGTATACAGGAGGAGATGGAGCGAGAGGTGAGGAGGGTATACAGGAGGAGAGGGAGCGAGAGGTGAGGAGGGTATACAGGAGGAGATGGAGCGAGAGGTGAGGAGGGTATACAGGAGGAGAGGGAGCGAGAGGTGAGGAGGGTATACAGGAGGATAGGGAGCGAGAGGTGAGGAGGGTATACAGGAGGAGAGGGAGCGAGAGGTGAGGAGGGTATACAGGAGGAGAGGGAGCGAGAGGTGAGGAGGGTATACAGGAGGATAGGGAGCGAGAGGTGAGGAGGGTATACAGGAGGAGAGGGAGCGAGAGGTGAGGAGGGTATACAGGAGGATAGGGAGCGAGAGGTGAGGGGGGTATACAGGAGGAAATGGAGTGACCGGTCAGGAGGATATACAGGAAGAGAGATGAGGAGAGTATACAGGAGGAGAGAGAGTGAGAGGTGAGGAGGGTATACAGGAGGAAGGAGAGTAACAGGTCAGGAGGGTATACAGGAGGAGAGGGAGCGAGAGGTGAGGAGGGTATACAGGAGGAGAGGGAGCGAGAGGTGATGAGGGTATACAGGAGGAAGGAGAGTAACAGGTCAGGAGGGTATACAGGAGGAGAGGGAGCGAGAGGTGAGGAGGGTATACAGGAGGAGAGGGAGCGAGAGGTGAGGAGGGTATACAGGAGGAGAGGGAGCGAGAGGTGAGGAGGGTATACAGGAGGAGGGGAGCGAGAGGTGAGGAGGGTATACAGGAAGAGAGAGTGAGAGGCGAGGAGGGTATACAGGAGGAGAGGGAGCGAGAGGTGAGGAGAGTATACAGGAAGAGAGAGAGTGAGAGGTGAATAGGGTATACTGGAGGAAGGGGAGCAAAAGGTGAGGAGGGTATACAGGAGGAGATGGAGCGAGAGGTGAGGAAGGTATACAGGAAGAGAGAGTGAGGGGTGAGAAGGGTATACAGGAGGAGAGGGAGCGAGAGGTGAGAAGGGTATACAGGAGGAGAGGGAGCGAGAGGTGAGGAGGGTATACAGGAGTAAAGGGAACAAGAGGTGAGGAGGGTATACAGGAGGAGATGGAGTGAGAGGTGAGGAGGGTATACAGGAGGAGAGGGAGCGAGAGGTGAGGAGGGTATACAGGAGGAGATGGAGTGAGAGGTGAGGAGGGTATACAGGAGGAGGGGAGCGAGAGGTGAGGAGGGTATACAGAAGGAGAGGGAGCGAGAGGTGAGGAGGGTATACAGGAGTAAAGGGAACAAGAGGTGAGGAGGGTATACAGGAGGAGATGGAGTGAGAGGTGAGGAGGGTATACAGGAGGAGAGGGAGCAAGAGGTGAGGAGGGTATACAGGAGGAGGGGAGCGAGAGGTGAGGAGGGTATACAGGAGAGATGGGAGCGAGAGGTGAGGAGGGTATACAGGAGGAGGGGAGCGAGAGGTGAGGAGGGTATACAGGAGGAGAGGGAGCGAGAGGTGAGGAGGGTATACAGGAGGAGAGGGAGCGAGAGGTGAGGAGGGTATACAGGAGGAGAGGAGCGAGAGGTGAGGAGGGTATACAGGAGGAGATGGAGCGAGAGGTGAGGAGAGTATACAGGAGGAGAGGGAGTGAGAGGTGAGGAGGGTATACAGGAAGAGAGGGAGCGAGAGGTGAGGAGGGTATACAGGAGGAGAGGGAGTGAGAGATGAGGAGGGTATACAGGAGGAGATGGAGCGAGAGGTGAGGAGGGTATACAGGAAGAAGGGAGCGAGAGGTGAGGAGAGTATACAGGAGGAGAGGGAGCGAGAGGTGAGGAGAGTATACAGGAGGAGAGGGAGTGAGAGGTGAGGAGGGTATACAGGAGGAGAGGGAGCGAGAGGTGAGGAGGGTATACAGGAGGAGAGGGAGCGAGAGGTGAGGCAGGTATACAGGAGGAGATGGAGTGAGAGATGAGGAGGGTATACAGGAGGAGATGGAGCGAGAGGTGAGGAGGGTATACAGGAGGAGAGGGAGCGAGAGGTGAGGAGGGTATACAGGAAGAGAGGGAGCGAGAGGTGAGGAGGGTATACAGGAGGAGAGGGAGTGAGAGGTGAGGAGGAGGAGAGGGAGCGAGAGGTGAGGAGGGTATACAGGAAGAGAGGGAGCGAGAGGTGAGGAGGGTATACAGGAGGAGAGGGAGTGAGAGGTGAGGAGGGTATACAGGAGGAGAGGGAGCGAGAGGTGAGGAGGGTATACAGGAGGAGATGGAGTGAGAGATGAGAAGGGTATACAGGAGGAGAGGGAGCGAGAGGTGAGGAGAGTAAACAGGAGGAGATGGAGTGAGAGGTGAGGAGGGTATACAGGAGAGATGGGAGCAAGAGGTGAGGAGGGTATACAGGAGGAGAGGGAGCGAGAGGTGAGGAGGGTATACAGGAGGAGAGGGAGCGAGAGGTGAGGAGGGTATACAGGAGAGAGGGAGCAAGAGGTGAGGAGGGTATACAGGAGGATGGGAGCAGGAGGTGATGAGCGTATAAAGGAGGAAGGGGAGTGACAGGTCAGGAGGGTATACAGGAAGAGAGTGAGAGGTGAGGAGGGTATACAGGAAGAGAGTGAGAGGTGAGGAGAGTATACAGGAGGAGAGGGAGCGAGAGGTGAGGAGGGTATACAGGAAGAGAGGGAGTGAGAGGGGAGGAGGGTATACAGGAGGAGAGGGAGCGAGAGGTGAGGAGGGTATACAGGAGATGGAGCAGGAGGTGAGGAGCGTATAAAGGAGGAAGGGGAGTGACAGGTCAGGAGGGTATACAGGAGGAGAGGGAGCGAGAGGTGAGGAGAGTATACAGGAGAGAGGGAGTGAGAGGTGAGGAGGGTATACAGGAGGAGAGGGAGCGAGAGGTGAGGAGGGTATACAGGAGGAGAGGGAGTGAGAGGTGAGGAGGGTATACAGGAGGAGAGGGAGCGAGAGGTGAGGAGGGTATACAGGAGGAGAGGGAGCGAGAGGTGAGGAGGGTATACAGGAGGAGAGGGAGTGAGAGGTGAGGAGGATATACAGGAGGAGAGGGAGCGAGAGGTGAGGAGGGTATACAGGAGGAGAGGGAGTGAGAGGTGAGGAGGGTATACAGGAGGAGAGGGAGCGAGAGGTGAGGAGGGTATACAGGAGGAGATGGAGCGAGAGGTGAGGAGGGTATACAGGAGGAGAGGGAGCGAAAGGTAGAGAGTATACAGGAGGAGAGGGAGCGAGAGGTGAGGAGAGTATACAGGAGGAGAGGGAGCGAGAGGTGAGGAGGGTATACAGGAGGAGAGGGAGCGAGAGGTGAGGAGGGTATACAGGAGGAGAGATGAGGAGGGTATACAGGAGGAGAGGGAGCGAGAGGTGAGGAGGGTATACAGGAGGAGAGGGAGCGAGAGGTGAGGAGGGTATACAGGAGGAGAGGGAGCGAGAGGTGAGGAGGGTATACAGGAAGAAGGAGAGTGAGAGGTGAGGAGGGTATACAGGAGAGATGGAGCGAGAGGTGAGGAGGGTATACAGAGGAGAGGGAGCGAGAGGTGAGGAGGGTATACAGGAGGAGAGAGGTGAGGGTGAGGAGGGTATACAGGAAGGAGAGGGAGCGAGAGGTGAGGAGGGTATACAGGAGGAGAGGGAGCGAGAGGTGAGGAGGGTATACAGGAGGAGAGGGAGCGTGAGGTGAGGAGGGTATACAAGAGGATAGGGAGCGAGAGGTGAGGAGGGTATACAGGAAGAGAGTGAGAGGTGTGGAGGGTATACAGGAGGAGAGGGAGTGAGAGGTGAGAAGGGTATACAGGAGGAGAGGGAGTGAGAGGTGTGGAGGGTATACAGGAGGAGAGGGAGCGAGAGGTGAGGAGGGTATACAGGAGGAGGGGAGTGAGAGGTGAGAAGGGTATACAGGAGGAGAGGGAGTGGAGGTGGAGGTATACAGGAGGAGAGGGAGCGAGAGGTGAGGAGGGTATACAGGAGGAGATGGAGCGAGAGGTGAGGAGGGTATACAGGAGGAGAGGGAGCGTGAGTGAGGAGGATATACAAGAGGAGAGGGAGCGAGAGGTGAGGAGGGTATACAGGAGGAGAGGGAGCGAGAGGTGAGGAGGGTATACAGGAGAGAGGAGTGAGAGGTGAGGAGGGTATACAGGAGGAGAGGGAGCGAGAGGTGAGGAGGGTATACAGGAGGAGATGGAGTGAGAGGTGAGGAGGTATACAGGAGGAGAGGGAGTGAGAGGTGAGGAGGGTATACAGGAGGAGAGGGAGTGAGAGGTGAGGAGGGTATACTGGAGGAAGGGGTGCAAGAGGTGATGAGGGTATACAGGAAGAAGGGGGTGACAGGTCAGGAGGGTATACAGGAAGAGAGGTGAGGAGGGTATACAGGAGGAGAGGGAGCGAGAGGTGAGGAGGGTATACAGGAGGAGATGGAGTGAGAGGTGAGGAGGGTATACAGGAGGAGAGGGAGCAAGAGGTGAGGAGGGTATACAGGAGGAGATGGAGCGAGAGGTGAGGAGGGTACACAGGAGGAGAGAAAGCGAGAGGTGAGGAGGGTATACAGGAGGAGATGGAGCGAGAGGTGAGGAGGGTATACAGGAGGAGAGGGAGCGAGAGGTGAGGAGGGTATACAGGAGGAGAGGGAGCGAGAGGTGAGGAGAGTATACAGGAGGAGAGGGAGCGAGAGGTGAGGAGGGTATACAGGAGGAGAGGGAGCGAGAGGTGAGGAGGGTATACAGGAGGAGAGGGAGCGAGAGGTGAGGAGGGTATACAGGAGGAGAGGGAGCGAGAGGTGAGGAGGGTATACAGGAGGATAGGGAGCGAGAGGTGAGGAGGGTATACAGGAGGAAAGGGAGCAAGAGGTGAGGAGGGTATACAGGAGAGATGGAGCGAGAGGTGAGAAGAGTATACAGGAGGAGAGGGAGTGAGAGGTGAGGAGGGTATACAGGAGGAGAGGGAGCGAGAGGTGAGGAGGGTATACAGGAGGAGAGGGAGTGAGAGGTGAGGAGGGTATACTGGAGGAAGGGGAGCAAGAGGTGATGAGGGTATACAGGAGGAGATGGAGTGAGAGGTGAGGAGGGTAACAGGAGGAGAGGGAGCAAGAGGTGAGGGGGTATACAGGAGAAGATGGAGCGAGAGGTGAGGAGGATACAGGAGGAGAGGGAGCGAGAGGTGAGGAGAGTATACAGGAGGAGAGGGAGCGAGAGGTGAGGAGGGTATACAGGAGGAGATGGAGCGAGAGGTGAGGAGGGAATACAGGAGGAGAGGGAGCGAGAGGTGAGGAGGGTATACAGGAGGAGAGGGAGCGAGAGGTGAGGAGGGTATACAGGAGGAGAGGGAGTGAGGGGTGAGAAGGGTATACAGGAGGAGATGGAGCGAGAGGTGAGGAGGGTATACAGGAGGAGAGGGAGCGAGAGGTGAGGAGGGTATACAGGAGGAGATGGAGCGAGAGGTGAGGAGGGTATACAGGAGGAAAGGGAGTGACCGGTCAGGAGGATATACAGGAAGAGAGAGTGAGGGATGAGAAGGGTATACAGGAGGAAAGGAGTGAGAGGTGAGGAGGGTATACAGGAGGAGAGGGAACAAGAGGTGAGGAGGGTATACAGGAGGAGATGGAGCGAGAGGTGAGGAGGGTATACAGGAGGAGAGGGAGCGAGAGGTGAGGAGGGTATACAGGAGGAGAGGGAGCGAGAGGTGAGGAGGGTATACAGGAGGAGAGGGAACAAGAGGTGAGGAGGGTATACAGGAGGAGATGGAGCGAGAGGTGAGGAGGGTATACAGGAGGAGAGGGAGCGAGAGGTGAGGAGGGTATACAGGAGGAGATGGAGCGAGAGGTGAGGAGGGTATACAGGAGGAGATGGAGCGAGAGGTGAGGAGGGTATACAGGAGGAGAGGGAGCGAGAGGTGAGGAGGGTATACAGGAGGAGATGGAGCGAGAGGTGAGGAGAGTATACAGGAGGAGAGGGAGCGAGAGGTGAGGAGGGTATACAGGAGGAGAGGGAGCGAGAGGTGAGGAGGGTATACAGGAGGAGAGGGAGCGAGAGGTGAGGAGGGTATACAGGAGGAGATGGAGCGAGAGGTGAGGAGGGTATACAGGAGGAAAGGGAGCGAGAGGTGAGGAGGATATACAGGAAGAGAGAGTGAGGGATGAGATGGGTATACAGGAGGAAAGGGAGTGAGAGGTGAGGAGGGTATACAGGAGGAGAGGGAACAAGAGGTGAGGAGGGTATACAGGAGGAGATGGAGCGAGAGGTGAGGAGGGTATACAGGAGGAGAGGGAGCGAGAGGTGAGGAGGGTATACAGGAGGAGATGGAGCGAGAGGTGAGGAGGGTATACAGGAGGAGAGGGAGCGAGAGGTGAGGAGGGTATACAGGAGGAGAGGGAGCGAGAGGTGAGGAGGGTATACAGGAGGAGAGGGAGCGAGAGGTGAGGAGGGTATACAGGAGGAGAGGGAGCGAGAGGTGAGGAGGGTATACAGGAGGATGGGAGCGAGAGGTGAGGAGGGTATACAGGAGGAGAGGGAGCGAGAGGTGAGGAGGGTATACAGGAGGATAGGGAGCGAGAGGTGAGGGGGGTATACAGGAGGAAATGGAGTGACCGGTCAGGAGGATATACAGGAAGAGAGATGAGGAGAGTATACAGGAGGAGAGAGAGTGAGAGGTGAGGAGGGTATACAGGAGGAAGGAGAGTAACAGGTCAGGAGGGTATACAGGAGGAGAGGGAGCGAGAGGTGAGGAGGGTATACAGGAGGAGAGGGAGCGAGAGGTGAGGAGGGTATACAGGAGGAAGGAGAGTAACAGGTCAGGAGGGTATACAGGAGGAGAGGGAGCGAGAGGTGAGGAGGGTATACAGGAGGAGAGGGAGCGAGAGGTGAGGAGGGTATACAGGAGGAGAGGGAGCGAGAGGTGAGGAGGGTATACAGGAGGAGGGGAGCGAGAGGTGAGGAGGGTATACAGGAAGAGAGAGTGAGAGGCGAGGAGGGTATACAGGAGGAGAGGGAGCGAGAGGTGAGGAGAGTATACAGGAAGAGAGAGAGTGAGAGGTGAATAGGGTATACTGGAGGAAGGGGAGCAAAAGGTGAGGAGGGTATACAGGAGGAGATGGAGCGAGAGGTGAGGAAGGTATACAGGAAGAGAGAGTGAGGGGTGAGAAGGGTATACAGGAGGAGAGGGAGCGAGAGGTGAGAAGGGTATACAGGAGGAGAGGGAGCGAGAGGTGAGGAGGGTATACAGGAGTAAAGGGAACAAGAGGTGAGGAGGGTATACAGGAGGAGATGGAGTGAGAGGTGAGGAGGGTATACAGGAGGAGAGGGAGCGAGAGGTGAGGAGGGTATACAGGAGGAGATGGAGTGAGAGGTGAGGAGGGTATACAGGAGGAGGGGAGCGAGAGGTGAGGAGGGTATACAGAAGGAGAGGGAGCGAGAGGTGAGGAGGGTATACAGGAGTAAAGGGAACAAGAGGTGAGGAGGGTATACAGGAGGAGATGGAGTGAGAGGTGAGGAGGGTATACAGGAGGAGAGGGAGCAAGAGGTGAGGAGGGTATACAGGAGGAGGGGAGCGAGAGGTGAGGAGGGTATACAGGAGGAGAGGGAGCGAGAGGTGAGGAGGGTATACAGGAGGAGGGGAGCGAGAGGTGAGGAGGGTATACAGGAGGAGAGGGAGCGAGAGGTGAGGAGGGTATACAGGAGGAGAGGGAGCGAGAGGTGAGGAGGGTATACAGGAGGAGAGGAGCGAGAGGTGAGGAGGGTATACAGGAGGAGATGGAGCGAGAGGTGAGGAGAGTATACAGGAGGAGAGGGAGTGAGAGGTGAGGAGGGTATACAGGAAGAGAGGGAGCGAGAGGTGAGGAGGGTATACAGGAGGAGAGGGAGTGAGAGATGAGGAGGGTATACAGGAGGAGATGGAGCGAGAGGTGAGGAGGGTATACAGGAAGAGAGGGAGCGAGAGGTGAGGAGAGTATACAGGAGGAGAGGGAGCGAGAGGTGAGGAGAGTATACAGGAGGAGAGGGAGTGAGAGGTGAGGAGGGTATACAGGAGGAGAGGGAGCGAGAGGTGAGGAGGGTATACAGGAGGAGAGGGAGCGAGAGGTGAGGCAGGTATACAGGAGGAGATGGAGTGAGAGATGAGGAGGGTATACAGGAGGAGATGGAGCGAGAGGTGAGGAGGGTATACAGGAGGAGAGGGAGCGAGAGGTGAGGAGGGTATACAGGAAGAGAGGGAGCGAGAGGTGAGGAGGGTATACAGGAGGAGAGGGAGTGAGAGATGAGGAGGGTATACAGGAGGAGAGGGAGCGAGAGGTGAGGAGGGTATACAGGAAGAGAGGGAGCGAGAGGTGAGGAGGGTATACAGGAGGAGAGGGAGTGAGAGGTGAGGAGGGTATACAGGAGGAGAGGGAGCGAGAGGTGAGGAGGGTATACAGGAGGAGATGGAGTGAGAGATGAGAAGGGTATACAGGAGGAGAGGGAGCGAGAGGTGAGGAGAGTAAACAGGAGGAGATGGAGTGAGAGGTGAGGAGGGTATACAGGAGGAGAGGGAGCGAGAGGTGAGGAGGGTATACAGGAGGAGAGGGAGCGAGAGGTGAGGAGGGTATACAGGAGGAGAGGGAGCGAGAGGTGAGGAGGGTATACAGGAGGAAAGGGAGTGAGGGGTGAGGAGGGTATACAGGAGGATAGGGAGCGAGAGGTGAGGAGGGTATACAGGAGGAGAGGGAGCGAGAGGTGAGGAGGGTATACAGGAGGAAGGGTGCAAGAGGTGAGAAGAGTATACAGGAGGAGAGGGAGCGAGAGGTGAGGAGAGTATACAGGAGGAGAGGGAGCGAGAGGTGAGGAGGGTATACAGGAAGAGAGGGAGCGAGAGGTGAGGAGAGTATACAGGAGGAGAGGGAGCGAGAGGTGAGGAGGGTATACAGGAAGAGAGGGAGCGAGAGGTGAGGAGAGTATACAGGAGGAGAGGGAGCGAGAGGTGAGGAGAGTATACAGGAGGAGAGGGAGCGAGAGGTGAGGAGGGTATACAGGAGGAGATGGAGTGAGAGGTGAGGAGGGTATACAGGAGGAGATGGAGTGAGAGGTGAGGAGGGTATACAGGAGGAGAGGGAGCGAGAGGTGAGGAGGGTATACAGGAGGAGAGGGAGCGAGAGGTGAGGAGGGTATACAGGAGGAGAGGGAGCGAGAGGTGAGGAGGGTATACAGGAGGATAGGGAGCGAGAGGTGAGGAGGGTATACAGGAGGAGATGGAGCGAGAGGTGAGGAGGGTATACAGGAGGAGGGGAGCAAGAGGTCGGAAGGGTGTACAGGAGGTAAGGGAGTGAGGGGGCAGCACTACTGTAAGGGGGCACTTAGGGGGCAGCACTACTGTAAAGGGGCACTGAGGGGGCAGCACTACTGTAAGGGGGCACTGAGGGGGCAGCACTACTGTAAGGGGGCACTGAGGGGGCAGCACTACTGTAAGGGGGCACTGAGGGGGCAGCACTACTGTAAGGGGGCACTGAGGGGGCAGCACTACTGTAAGGGGGCACTGAGGGAGCAGCACTACTGTAAGGGGGCACTGAGGGGGCAGCACTACTGTAAAGGGGCACTGAGGGGGCAGCACTACTGTAAGGGGGCACTGAGGGGGCAGCACTACTGTAAGGGGGCACTGAGGGGGCAGCACTACTGTAAGGGGGCACTGAAGGAGCAGCACTACTGTAAGGGGGCACTGGGGGGGCAGCACTACTGTAAGGGGGCACTGAGGGGGCAGCACTACTGTAAGGGGGCACTGAGGGGGCAGCACTACTGTAAGGGGGCACTGAGGGAGCAGCACTACTGTAAGGGGGGCAGCACTACTGTAAGTGGACACTGAGGAGGCAGCACTACTGTAAGGGGGGCAGCAATACTGTAAGGAGGACACTAAGGGGGCAGCACTACTATAAGGGGGAAACTAAGGGGCAGCACTACTGTAAGGGGGACACTAAGGGGCAGAACTACTGTAAGAGGGACACTAAGGGGGCAGCACTACTGTAAGGGGGACACTGAGGAGTCAGCACTACTGTAAGGGGGCACTGAGGGGGCAGCACTACTGTAAGGGGGCACTGAGGGAGCAGCACTACTGTAAGGGGAGCAGCACTACTGTAAGGGGGCACTGGGGGGGGGCAGCACTACTGTAAGGGGGCACTGAGGAGTTAGCACTACTGTAAGGGGGCACTGAGGGAGCAGCACTACTGTAAGGGGAGCAGCACTACTGTAAGGGGAGCAGCACTACTGTAAGTGGACACTGAGGAGGCAGCACTACTGTAAGGGGGGCAGCAATACTGTAAGGGGGACACTAAGGGGGCAGCACTACTATAAGGTGGACACTAAGGGGCAGCACTACTGTAAGGGGGACACTGAGGAGTCAGCACTACCGTAAGGGGAACACTAAGGGGCAGCACTACTGTAAGGGGGACACTGAGGAGGCAGCACTACTGTAAGGGGGACACTAAGGGGCAGAACTACTGTAAGGGGGACACTGAGGAGGCAGCACTACTGTAAGGGGGGCAGCAATACTGTAAGGGGGACACTGAGGAGGCAGCACTACTGTAAGGGGGACACTAAGGGGCAGCACTACTGTAAGGGGGACACTGAGGAGGCAGCACTACTGTAAGGGGGGCAGCAATACTGTAAGGGGGACACTAAGGGGGCAGCACTACTGTAAGGGGGACACTGAGGAGTCAGCACTACTGTAAGGGGGGCAGCAATACTGTAAGGGGGACACTAAGGGGGCAGCACTACTATAAGGTGGACACTAAGGGGGCAGCACTACTATAAGGTGGACACTAAGGGGGCAGCACTACTATAAGGTGGGCACTGAGGGGGCAGCACTACTGTAAGGGGGACACTGAGGAGTCAGCACTACTGTAAGGGGGGCAGCAATACTGTAAGGAGGACACTAAGGGGCAGCACTACTATACGGGGGACAAAGGAAGCAGCACTAACATTTGACACTCCAGCTGTTGAAACTACAACTCCCAACATGCTCCATTTACTTCTATGAGCCATGCTGGGAGTTGTAATCACAGCTGACACTGTATGGGGTAATAGCACTCCTGTAGTATTCAGTCACTGGTTAGTGGTATTAGTGGTATTAGGAGACCATCCTATGAGAATCACCCCCCAACTCTGCTGAACCCCTGGATACGCCTCTGAATACAGGGCACACAGGGAATACAATCACGGCTCCGCCTCCTACATGTCACATGACCTCCACATAAAGGAAGCAGATGTGTAAAGACTACATGTCCCATCATGCAACTGCAACTTGTGATGTCACATCCTGTCAGGAGGATCCAAAGTGTCACATTGTGAGTAATTATCAGGCTACATAGCCATAAGAATCCATATATACAAGGTAAATACCGTATACAGGAGGATACAGGGTATATACTGTGTGTATGGGGATGACGGGAGGATACAGGGTACATACTGTGTACGGGGATGATGGGAGTATACAGGGTATATACTGTGTGTACGAGGATTACGGACGGATACAGTGTATATACAATGTGTACGGGGATGACGGAAGGATACAGTGTATATACCGTGTGTACGGGGATGACGGGAGGATACAGGGTATATACTGTGTGTACGGGGATGACAGGAGGATACAGGGTATATACTGTGTGTACGGGGATGATGGGAGGATACAGGGTATATACTGTGTGTACGGGGATGACGGGAGGATACAGGGTATATACTGTGTGTACGGGGATGACAGGAGGATACAGGGTATATACTGTGTGTACGGGGATGATGGGAGGATACAGGGTATATACTGTGTGTACGGGGATGATGGGAGGATACAGGGTATATACTGTGTGTACGGGGATGACAGGAGGATACAGGGTATATACTGTGTGTACGGGGATGATGGGAGTATACAGGGTATATACTGTGTGTACGAGGATTACGGACGGATACAGTGTATATACAATGTGTACGGGGATGACGGAAGGATACAGTGTATATACCGTGTGTACGGGGATGACGGGAGGATACAGGGTATATACTGTGTGTATGGGGATGACAGGAGGATACAGGGTATATACTGTGTGTACGGGGATGATGGGAGGATACAGGGTATATACTGTGTGTACGGGGATGACGGGAGGATACAGGGTATATACTGTGTGTACGGGGATGACAGGAGGATACAGGGTATATACTGTGTGTACGGGGATGATGGGAGGATACAGGGTATATACTGTGTGTACGGGGATGATGGGAGGATACAGGGTATATACTGTGTGTACGGGGATGACGGGAGGATACAGGGTATATACTGTGTGTACGGGGATGACAGGAGGATACAGGGTATATACTGTGTGTACGGGGATGATGGGAGGATACAGGGTATATACTGTGTGTACGGGGATGATGGGAGGATACAGGGTATATACTGTGTGTACGAGGATTACGGATGGATACAGTGTATATACAATGTGTACGGGGATGACGGAAGGATACAGTGTATATACCGGGTGTACGGGGATGACGGGAGGATACAGTGTATATACCGTGTGTACGAGGATGACGGGAGGATACAGGGTATATACCGTGTGTACGAGGATGACGGGAGGATACAGGGTATTTACCGTGTGTACGGAGATGACGGGAGGATACAGTGTATATACCGTGTGTACGGAGATGACGGGAGGATACAGGGAAAATTCTTACCGGGATTTTACTTTCCTTGAGTCCGGAGGCAGCACAGAATGGGTTAACCTCGTCGTCATCTTTTCCAGGACCGCCCACCTAGAACATATTAATTGACAATTAATCAGTCAATTTACTCCCCTATAAGGTCTCCTCCCCCACAATGCATCCTTGTGTTTTAAAAAAATAGACTCCGACAAATAGTGGATGCCAAAAAAAAAGAATTTATTAGGGAGGGTATACTTGTGCTGCCTCCGGACTCAAGGAAAGTAAAATCCCGGTAAGAATTTTCCCTTTCCCATCTCGTCCTCCGGCAGCACAGAATGGGATTTTTATAGATCTCAAAGGGGGGGATTTTTAGAAAGAGCTGCCGACAATACGCCAGTGCCAAAGGCTGAGCTCCTAGCGTTGATGTCCAGACGGTAGTGTTTCACGAAGGTGAGAGATGAAGACCAAGATGCTGCATTGCAAATTTCTTCTATTGGAACTTGTGCCATCTCTGCCCAGGAAGTGGCTGTGGCTCTGGTGGAGTGAGCTCTGACAGGAAATGGAGGAGGTATGGCCTCAAGTAAATATGCTTCCAGGATAGTGGACTTTATCCATCTTGCGAGGGTATCTTTGGAAAGTGAGAGTCCTTTCCTTGGACCAGAGAAGAGAACGAATAGGTTTTCACTGCCTCTAAATTCTCCTGTTCTTTGGAGATAAATTTCTAATGCTCTTTTCACATCCAAGGTATGGCAGAGATTCTGTTCTTCATTGAGAGGCTCAGGACAAAACACTGGAAGGAACGCTTCTCTATTTTTGTTTACCGAAGACGGGACCTTGGGCATGAAGAATGGCATGGTGCGAAGCAATATTCCATCCGGAAGGAAACGTAAGTATGGAAACTTGGATGATAAGGCTTGGAGTTCCCCCAGTCTTTTTGCGGAAGTGATGGCTGTGAGAAAAAGTGCTTTGTAAGACAGCCACTTGAGGTCAGCTTCTTCCAATGGTTCGAATGGAGAGAGGGTCAGTCTTTTCAGAACCAAGGAAAGATCCCAGACCGGAAACGGGTTCCTATGCGTAGGATTAAGTCTTCTGACCGCCTTAAAAAATCTGAAAACTAACGGATGATGGAGGTATTTATTCTCAGTCATGGAATTAATAGCGGTCATGTGTGATCTTAGGGTATTGGGCTTCAGCCCTTTCTGGAATCCATCTTGGAGAAACTGAAGGATGGAGGAAATATTGATGTTTTCATGGCCAGTCTCCGACATCCAGGACATAAACCTTCTCCAGACTTTACCATATTTTCTATTCGTAGAATCTTTTCTGGAAGAAAGCAGCGTATTAACAACTGATTGTGAGAGGCCTTTTCCCTCTAATCTACTTCTTTCAGCCTCCAAGCAGTAAGGTGTAGACGATCCAGACTTTGGTGATGCAGCCCATTCTGAATCAGAAGATCCGGACGTAGGGGAAGTCTCCAGAAGTTGCCTTTGGACAGCTGGAATAGGAGCGGGAACCATGACCTCCTCGGCCAAAAAGGAGCTATTATTATGGCTTGAGGTTTCTCCTCTACTATTTTCCTCAGGACTCTCGGGATAAGGGGGACTGGAGGGAAAATGTAGACCGACAGATGTTTCCATTTCATGGAAAATGCGTCTACTACAGTGGGGTTGTCTTGACTGTTTAGAGAGCAGAACCTGTCCAGCTTCTTGTTCCTTGCTGATGCCATCAGATCCCAAGTTGGTGTCCCCCATCTGGCTATGATCTGGTGAAAGACGATTGGGTTGAGCTCCCAGTTGGCTTGATTGATCGTCTTCCTGCTCAGATGGTCCGCTCGCGTATTGTAGCAAGCTCTGATATGCGTTGCTTTTAATTCCAGCAGGTGTAATTCTGCCCACTTGAATATTTCCTTGCAGAGTTCCAGAAGACGAGAGCTTCTTGTCCCACCCTGTTTGTTTAGATAAAATACGGTTGATAGGTTGTCCGACCGAATCAGCACAGACTTCCCTGATATATAGGTTTTGAACCGGTAAAGGGCTAAAAGGACTGCTTTCATCTCTTTGTAGTTTGAGGACTCTTTCCTCTCTTTGGAAGACCAGAGGCCCTGCACCCATTTGTCCTGGAGGTGAGCCCCCCATCCTTGACCGGAAGCATCCGTGGTGATAATCACTGGGGTAAGAAACTGAAAATTTTTTCCTATAGTCAGATGACTCGTGCGTAACCACCATCTGAGGCTCTGGATAGTAGAGGGTCTCATCCTCATTCTTGCGTCCAATTTGAACCTGTTCCGACGCCAGGCATGTAGCATATCCTGTTGCAGATCTCTGCTGTGAATATTCGCCCAGGGAACAGCATCTGAGACTGATGTGAGATGTCCGAGTGTCTTCATCACTCTGCGGACCGATGGGAATTGAAGAGACATCAATATTCTTATTTCTTTCTTCAGCGTCCCTATTTTCCCAGGGGGGAGATAGAGCTTCATGGCCTTTGTATCTATTGTGAAGCCCAAGAAGGTCTTGGAGGTAGCTGGAACGATATCCGACTTCTCCCAGTTCACTAGGAATCCCACTGACTGTAGGAGTTCTATAGTTTTCTTTAGATGGAAACATAGTAGGGCTTCCGACTTGGCCGCAATTAGCCAGTCGTCCAGGTAGGGGAAGATCTGGATCCCTTGGAGGCAAAGTGCTACTGCAATTACAACAGCTATCTTCGTGAAGACTCTTGGGGCTGAACATAGTCCAAATGGCAGGGCTTTGAACTGGTAGTGGAGTGTCACCCCATTTCTCCTGATGGCCACTCTTAAGAATTTTCTTGACTCTAGACTTATTGGGACATGGAGGTACGCGTCTTTTAGGTCTAACGACGCCATAAACACCTTCCTCCTGAGAACAGCCGTGATGGATCTTATCGTCTCCATTTTGAAGTGGATTTTCTTCATATAATGGTTCAGGTAGCGGAGGTCTATAATCAACCGACTTTTGCCATCTCTTTTTGGAATACAGAAGATCCTGGAATATACTCCCGAATTCTTCTGAGAATTTGGGACTTCCTCCAGAACTCCTTTGCTCAGGAACTCTTTTAGCAGTAGGAAGACTTGTGGATTCTCTCCCTTGCTGAGTACAAATCTGTTTCTTGGCAAGTAATCGAGTTCTAGACGGTAACCTCTTCTTATAACCCCTAGGACCCAGATGTCTGACGTGATGTGACACCAGCTTTCGTAGAAGAGAGATAACCGACCTCCTACTTTCTGTCTTCTGGCGTCAAAACTCGGATTTTGGGGGTCTGTTGTCCTCTCCCTTCCTCTTAGACTTCTCCGAGGAGGCCCAGGTTCTTCGATCAGATCTCCCACGTCCAGGACGTCCTCTGAAGTTTGACCTTCCTGAATCTTGTCCCCTATAGGGTCGAAAAAATCTGGTTTTATCCCTGCGTCTGGGTTGCGGAAAGTTCAAAGCTTTATCTTCCTTGTTAGCTTCCAGCAATTTATCTAACTGTGATCCAAACAGCTTCCCAGGTTCAAAGGGAAGGGCGCACAGGTTGTTTTTTGAAGAGGAGTCACCGGACCAAATCTTCAGCCAGAGAGATCTACGGATCGAGTTGGCCAATGCCATGTTCTTGGCACACAATCGTATCGTATCAACCGGGAAGTCACAGAGAAATTCCGCTGCTGATTTAAGTGTAGGCAATTGCTTGAGGAGTTCTTCTCTTGGTACTCCATCCTCAATGTCCCTGCCCAGATGGCTGAGCCACACTCTAAGTGCTCGAGCAACAGGAACGGTCGCCATTGCAGCCTTATTAAGAGAGGCTAGATAGGTATGCTGTCTTTTAAGGAGACCATCCGCCTTTTTCTCCATGGGGTCCTTCAACAGGGCTGAATCGTCAGAGGGAAAAAACGATCTTTTTGCTAATCTAGCTACAGCCGGGTCCACTTTAGCCGGGGTTCCCCAGGAGGATGATTCTGCTGGATCTGTTTTGTATACACTTCTGAACCTGGATCCTAGGTTTATTCTTCCTACCGGACGCTCCCATTCTTTAGACATCACGGCATCCAGGACTGGGTGCCCAGGGAACACTGACGCCTTCTTTTTAGGAAAATAAAAAAGATCCTTTTCATTATGTTTGCTGCATTTTTCTTTATTAGCTTCCATAATATTCTTGACCTCTTTGATCAGCTGATTTGTATCTGCTTTGTCAAATAAAAAATTATCTTCGATAACGGGAGAATCCGAAAAGGATGAAACTTCTCCTTCAGAACGCGAAGATTTCTCAGACGAGGATGGGGAGCGCGGTCTCCTTTTAGTACCCTTCTTCTTTGCCTTGGATTTTTTCAGGAAGGCTTTAAAGAGGGTAACCATCTTGCTCGTTTCGTCGTCCGAAGACTCATCAGGGTGAGAACATTGCTCACATATATTAGTGGCGTGATTATCCGGTAGGGGTTGAAGACAGGAAATGCAGAGGGGAGCGCTAGACCTCCGTTTTTTCCTTGGCGGAGAGGGTTCCTGGGTATCCCGATGGCACCTTACGCAGAGATCCTGAGGGAAGTCATCTGGGAGTGGCTGCTCACATGACTGGCACATCCTGTGCCTGCTTTTGCGGGAACTTTTTTCTCCTCTGCCGGACGCGCTGGACATCTAAATGGAGAAGCAGAGCATTAAAACATAAAATATGCAGGAGATTACAGAAAACACCCAGGTTCCCATTTATCAGAAGGTTTGCCTGACAATAGGACAGGCCTATACCTTTAAAACGCTAGAGCTCGGCTGCCAGGCACAACAGGCACCGAGGCTCAGCAACACCGCTCTTTTAAATTCAAATTTGGCGCCAGATCGGGGGAGAGGCCGCTTCAGATGACGTCAGACGCACTGCGCCTGCGTCTGCGTTCCACATGCGTTCCACCAAACCGGAAGTATCGGCATCGGAGCTTCCCACAGCAGGTACTTGCGGCTCTTCCTGATAGTTCAGTCCCCGATCCGAAGGGCGCTTAGCGGGTCAGACATGGAGCCAGGAGACACATGGCTATCCCCATTCTGAGGCCTCTGCACCTTGTCACAACAAGGTATAACGGCCGGACGATACAGGTGGGCTTCATCCTCAGATGAGGACAAAAAAAAACACAAGGATGCATTGTGGGGGAGGAGACCTTATAGGGGAGTAAATTGACTGATTAATTGTCAATTAATATGTTCTAGGTGGGCGGTCCTGGAAAAGATGACGACGAGGTTAACCCATTCTGTGCTGCCGGAGGACGAGATGGGAAAGGGTGTGTACGGAGATCACGGGAGAATACAGTGTATATATCACATGTACTGGGATGACAAGAGGATACAGGGTATATACCGTGTGTACGCGGATGATGGGAGGATACAGTGTATATACCGTGTGTACGGGGATGACGGGAGGATACAGTGTATATACCATGTGTACGGGGATCACGGGAGGATACAGGGTATATACTGTGTGTACAGGGATGACAGGAGGATACAGGGTATATACCATGTGTACGAGGATGACAGGAGGATACAGGGTATATACCATGTGTACGGGGATGACGGGAGGATACAGGGTATATACCGTGTGTACGGGGATGACGGGAGGATACAGGGTATATACCGTGTGTACGGGGATGACGGGAGGATACAGGGTATATACCATGTCTATGGGGAGGAGGATACATTGTATGTGATATGTTGGGTGGCGGCTCGTGGTGTTGTCCGCCATTTTATTTGCATCGGTGATGTCATGTGACCTTTGTATGGTATCTCCTGATGTGTAGGGGTGATGGCCTACCTGTGGCGCAGTTACCAGCGATTACTCTCCCTTCACCCCTGGAAGGTGCAGATCATTACCGCCGGTGAGTAACCTCTGTGTGATCCGCCGTACGTATGCAGCTCCAGCGCTGAGTAATAATAGTATACATGATGTGACCCCATGTAATGTGACCTGTGGTGAAAGTATGTGCACCCCTCCCAAAATACAGTACAGCCTGGTTCTCCTCTATCCATCTCGCAGGATCCTCTGCTCTTCCTCCTGGCAGTCGGCCTCCGCCCGGCTTCTGATGGCCGATAACAGGGAGGAATAGACTGTGTTCCCCTTAAAATAGTAACCAAGTATGTAAGGCTGAACAGCCCCCGTCCATTCAGCTTAGCCTGGTATCCTGCAAGTAGATCCAGAGGAAGGCAAACAAACCTGGGAGGTAGAAGACAATGTGCCCCATTTTATGGGAAAGAATTCCTACCCGACTCCAATCGGGTATCAGAATATCTCCCTGGACCAACGACCCCTCTCTAGTATCTATAGCCTGTAATATTATTACACTCCAGAAATACATCGCGGCCCCTCCTGGACTCTTATAGTGACCTCACCATCACCACCTCCTCAGGCAGAGAGTTCTCACTGCTCTTACAGTAAAGAGTCCATAGTCTCACCGCTCTTACAGTAAAGAGTCCATAGTCTCACTGCTCTTACAGTAAAGAGTCCATAGTCTCACCGCTCTTACAGTAAAGAGTCCATAGTCTCACTGCTCTTACAGTAAAGAGTCCATAGTCTCACTGCTTTTACAGTAAAGAGTCCATAGTCTCACTGCTCTTACAGTAAAGAGTCCATATTCTCACTGCTCTTACAGTAAAGAGTCCACAGTCTCACCGCTCTTACAGTAAAGAGTCCATAGTCTCACTGCTCTTACAGTATAGAGTCCACAGTCTCACTGCTCTTACAGTAATGAGTCCACAGTCTCACCGCTCTTACAGTAATGAGTCCACAGTCTCACCGCTCTTACAGTAATGAGTCCACAGTCTCACCGCTCTTACAGTAAAGAGTCCACAGTCCCGCCGCTCTTACAGTAAAGAGTCCACAGTCCCGCTGCTCTTACAGTAAAGAGTCCACAGTCCCGCTGCTCTTACAGTAAAGAGTCCACAGTCCCGCTGCTCTTACCGTAAAGAGTCCACAGTCCCGCTGCTCTTACCGTAAAGAGTCCACAGTCCCGCTGCTCTTACCGTAAAGAGTCCACAGTCCCGCTGCTCTTACCGTAAAGAGTCCACAGTCCCGCTGCTCTTACCGTAAAGAGTCCACAGTCCCGCTGCTCTTACCGTAAAGAGCCCACAGTCCCGCTGCTCTTACCGTAAAGAGCCCACAGTCCCGCTGCTCTTACAGTAAAGAGCCCACAGTCCCGCTGCTCTTACAGTAAAGAGCCCACAGTCCCGCTGCTCTTACAGTAAAGAGCCCACAGTCCCGCTGCTCTTACAGTAAAGAGCCCACAGTCCCGCTGCTCTTACCGTAAAGAGCCCACAGCCTCACTGATCTTCTGGTTACCGCTCTGTCTGAAATGGCTGATAACGGAGCAAAGTCTCTTCTCCATATTCTCAGCAGGCTTCTGTGGCTGCAGTTCCTCTGACCACTGCTAGATGTCAGCAGAGAACATCTGAGACTGGTGATTATTGGGGGGCCTGCGGTCTCCCCTGCACCCACATATGATTTGGCAGTGATGCACATGGTGATATGGCAGTTCTGGCCTGGAGCCTTCATTAGAAACAAAGGGTGGCTTGTAGTTCTCCAGAGATCTGAATACAGTGTCCCCAACAGTGGGACCACCCCATGGACTGATCCACAGAGCGCATACCACCCACCACCACCAACGAGGAGATCCGAAGAGCGCCTCCCCAACGGCACGACCCGCCCACACACCACAATCTTCATACCAGGGCAGTGCAGCTCCACACATCATATTGTCAGCGGGTGCTGATAATACAGGTGGCATCTGCTGATCATTAGTGAGGGTCAGTCAGGAACATGGCGCCACACCAGCCGCATTCCTACCTGCAAATGTCATTGTGTGGTCACTATGACATAGAATGGCCCAGCAGACGTTACTGCCGCAGATCACCACCATTCCTCCATGTTATAGAGCCGTCACCTCTCCAACATAGTGGGGTTCAGATGTGGGGGACATGAAGAGGATTGGGTGCCGTCATTGTGTATGAAGGGCTCGTCACCCCCACAGTGTCATGCCCTGCTCAGGCTATGTGCGGAGGTCTGCTAGATTAGCGGCACGTGTCTAGCCTTTTGTTTTGTTTTGGAGTCGAGCTAGATCCGCCTCCCTTCAGGTGCACTGGGTGGGGTCGTTGGTTTCAGTTTAAATCACACCCACTCCCAGTGTTCCTTGCGGGTTATAGCTTCTGTCTGTCTTTGTGGAAGCAAGGAAGGAAGGATTGGCTGTTCCTGCTCAGAAAAGATAAGTTGGTTTCTGTTCTCTTGTGGTTTGCTGTCTAGGCTGTTAGAGAGACGCCTTTCCCTCCAGGTTCTGAGGGAGCAGGCTGCCTCTATTCCCCTTTCACCATCTTAGGGATTTTAGGGTATTTTAAGTCCAGGCACGAGGACACGTTATTTCCACCTTAAGGGTCTGAACGTGGGCATAGCAGTATAGGGAGAGCTGGTAGGGAATTGTCAGGAGGTGACCTTGATCCCCAGCTTCTCGCCTAGAAACTTGTTTGTTTATTTTTCTATGTATCGGATACCCTGTCCACCGTGACACACAGGTCGCTGATGTCCTCGTTCCGGTGTCCTCCCCAATCCCATATGTTTCCCATCCACAGAGTACAATAAGGGATAACTACTCCAGTCATCACCTCATAATGACAACCCTCATCGTACACTGCAGAACCCTAATATGGTTTTCATCCTACAGGGTCTTTGGTTGGGGTTGGTGATGTGATCTCTCAACAGCTGGTGGAAAGGAAAGGTCTCCATGGTCACAGCTTCAAGAGGACGGTGAAGATGATGGGAATAGGATTCTGCTTTGTGGTAACAATCAGGCCTGGTTATAAATATCATGGCCCCTCCTCCAACCTGAGCGCCCCCCTTTCCCCACCATCCTCATTAACAGCTTACCCAATCACTAATCTCTTCTAAGAAACCTCTAGAATATATATGGTGGTGCCAATGTAGAGACAGAGACGATATGGCAGTGCCAATAGAGATGGGCAGTGTAAAGATGGAGGAGGACATCCCGGTGCCAGTAGAAATGTGCAGTGTAGAGATGGAGGAGGACATGGTGGTGTTGGTAATGATGTGCAGTGTAAAGATGGAGGAGGACATGCTGGTGCTAGTACAGATGCGAAGTTTAGAGATGGAGGAGGACATGGTGGTGTTGGTAATGATGTGCAGTGTAGAGATGGAGGACATGATGAAGCCGGTACAGATGTGCAGTGTAGAGATGGAGGAGGACATGGCGGAGCCCGTACAGATGTGCAGTGTAGAGATGGAGGAGGACATGACGAAGCCGGTACAAATGTGCCGTGTATAGATAGAGGAGGATGCAGAGGTGCCAGTATAGATGTTCAGCTTAGAGATGCAGGAGGATATGGCGGTGCGGGTACAGATGTGCAGTGTAGAGATTGAGGAGGACATGGCGGTGCCACTACACATGTGCATGTGTAATACCACAGAGTGTTATTACCATTCCTACACCCTACTGCTGTCTCTAATAGGCTAACGATAAGTAATCTGTGTATTTATTCTAGGTCTTCCTACACTGTGCATTTATTGTATTGCTATCAAACTGTTATTTGTTGTATTTCGTGTACTGTGCTTGGTTCAACAGCAGGTGGCAGTGTACATGGCAGAGCCAGAGAGATCTTCAAATAAGAATGGAACTTACCATTCTATTCTACCCCTTTTGGGCAGAAGTGGGCCAGTCCAGTTTCCTACCAAGGGAGGGGCTGCAGGAAGTTCTTAGTCAGTCTTAGTCTAGTCTAGAGTTGGACGGAGATGAGAATCACCCTGACTCCTTACAGATTAACCGACAAAGTGTTGTGAGGGGGTCAACAGCCAAAGGCACCCCACTCTAAAGGTATCAGAACAGCCCTAAAGTCCAGCGACCAGACTAAAGCCGAGTTTAGCACAGCAGAGAGATAAAGGAGAATATTTAAAGGGGTTCTCCCATGAATAATGTAAAAAATGAAAATCAGACATCATATAGGACATGACCACCTCTTTCTAACAAAGCTAGAACCAGCCCTGGACCTCACATGGATCAGAGATCTCCACATTCATTGCTCTGCTAGATTTATAGCAAGCTGACAGCTCAGGGGAGTGTCCATTCTGCTGTAGCTCGGGGGGTGGGGGTGTCCATGCTCTCCCTATCACAGCTCAGGGGGTGTGTGCCCATGCTCTCCCTATCACAGCTGGGGGTGTGTGTCCATGCTCTACCTATCACCGCTCGGGGGGGTGTGTCCATGCTCTCCCTATCACAGCTCGGGGGTGTGTGTCCATGCTCTCCCTATCACAGCTCGGGGGTGTGTGTCCATGCTCTCCCTATCACAGCTCGGGGGGGGGGGGTGTCCATGCTCTCCCTATCACAGCTCGGGGGGGGTGTCCATGCTCTCCCTATCACAGCCCGGGGGGGGGTGTCCATGCTCTCCCTATCACAGCTCGGGGGTGTGTGTCCATGCTCTCCCTATCACAGCTCGGGGGGGGGGGTGTCCATGCTCTCCCTATCACAGCTCGGGGGGGTGTGTCCATGCTCTCCCTATCACAGCTCGGGGGTGTGTGTCCATGCTCTCCCTATCACAGCTCGGGGGGGGGGGTGTCCATGCTCTCCCTATCACAGCTCGGGGGGGGGTGTCCATGCTCTCCCTATCACAGCTCGGGGGTGTGTGTCCATGCTCTCCCTATCACAGCTCGGGGGTGTGTGTCCATGCTCTCCCTATCACAGCTCGGGGGGGGGTGTCCATGCTCTCCCTATCACAGCTCGGGGGGGGGTGTCCATGCTCTCCCTATCACAGCTCGGGGGGGGGGGGTGTCCATGCTCTCCCTATCACAGCTCGGGGGGGGGGTGTCCATGCTCTCCCTATCACAGCTCGGGAGGGGGGTGTCCATGCTCTCCCTATCACAGCTCGGGGGGGGGGGGTGTCCATGCTCTCCCTATCACAGCTCGGGGGGGGGTGTCCATGCTCTCCCTATCACAACTCAGAAGGAAGCTGTAAGATGAAATTGAGCATGTGCGGCCATCTCATTGAGTAGGTTAAAGAAATAACAAATTAAGTGGCACTATACAGATACATTTTATTGAATAACTCACTGGTGGAACCTAAAGAAAGACCGTATATTGTCTGGATGCAAGTTCATTCAAGTTAAGCTGTTGAACTTTCCCCAAGTCTGGACTTCACTTATTTTCCACCTCCACCATTTCTCTCCCCTTTATTGCTTCTGAGCCTAACCCTGGGAATTGACGGTAGCCAGGTAGGAGCACCGTGACACACACACAAAACTATTGTGGCCGTACCACACCACTCAGCATTCCGATAAACCTGGGACACGATCAGCCCTGGGAGGCAGCACGTTGCACATGGCAGTGCAGTGTAGAGATGGAGGATGCAGTGGTGCAGGTACAGATGTGCAATGTAGAGATGGAGGAGGACATGGCGGTGCTGGTCATGATGTGCAGTGTAAAGGCAGAGAGGCTAAGGCAGTGCCAGTACAGATTTGCTGAGATGGTGGAGGACGCAGTGGTGCCGGTACAGATGTGCAGTGTAGATGGTGGAGGACGCAGTGGTGCCGATACAGATGTGCAGTGTAGAGATGAAGGAGGACATGGCGGTGCTTGTACAGATGTGCAGTTTAGAGACAGAGGAGGATGTAGTCGTGCCAGTAGACCGGTAGAGAGGTATAGTGTAGAGGCAGAGGAGAACATGGCGATGCTGACACAGATGTGCAGTGTAGAAATTGAGGAGTATGTAGCAGTGATGGTAGAGCTGGGAGAGGGCATGGCGGTGCTAGGGCAGATGTGCCGTGTAGAGATGGAGGAAGACTGTGCAGTGCCATTACAGCTGTAAAGTGTGAGATGAGAGCAATACATGGAGGTGACATGTTTGCCCTTTGCAAATCATAGTACGCTATCTTCTCACACAGGGTCCGGTAGTCGGGGGATGGTACAAAGTCCTGGATGGCCTTATTCCCGGCAGCAGTAAGTCTGTGGCTGTGAAGAAGATGCTGTTGGACCAGGTAAGGACGACCATACCAATGTCACCCTCCTCATGTCAACATGTCACCCAGAGGACAACATGTCACCCAGAGGATAAGTGGTGAAGTCTCAAGCCCTGATGAAGGCAGATGATGCTTAGTGCTGTACTCTGGGTGATGGAAAGGGCTGACATGTTACACAGCGCTTTACTTCAGGACAGGGACTGATTCTGAGTAAAGGTTACTCTGGGAAGAAGTGATTGGGATGTTGAGTGCTGCTCTTCTGGATTGGGGCATATTGAGGTTCATTGTACTCAGCACTGTATGATTTCTTACAGGGCGGCTTTGCTCCTTGCTTTCTTGGATGCTTCCTGACCATTGTTGGTTCACTGAATGGACTCTCTAAAGAGGAAATCTGGGACAAGCTGAAGCGGGTAAATCATGGCAGAGGAAGGGTTACTGTACTGGCTGGGGTCTCCATGTGCTTCACCACCCTCCAGGTCTCATCTGGAGGGTGTAATGTGTGTAAATAAAGTCTGATGAGAACGTCTGGATGACGATGGCAGGAGGTCGGGGTGAGCCGAAGATATTAGTTCTTCAAACATCCATACATGGCGAGACAGTGGCGCGAAATTACCTGCAGATACCGATATACATGACACACAGACCGCTATTTATAGACTTCACCGCCTGATGGGGGCACCGAGAAGACCCCAATGTACGGCTTCATCACCAAAATTTGTCATATTTATGTCTTCACTGTGATGGCCTGCTGCTATTCATTATAGAAGAGGCAACAGGGGCGTCGAATGTCCACATGTTACCTAGTGTGGAGGAGAAAGGTTATATACATCAGATGTAACCTAGAGGAGACTGGCATATACTGTACATATAGAGGGCACCCGCATTATTTCCCCAGATATGGAGGGCACTCTGCGTCCTTCCTCTATATATAGAGGGCTCCCCGCGACCTTCCTCTGGATGTAGAGGGCTCCCCGCGACCTTCCTCTGGATGTAGAGGGCTCCCCGCGACCTTCCTCTGGAAGTAGAGGGCTCCCCGCGACCTTCCTCTGGAAGTAGAGGGCTCCCCTCGACCTTCCTCTGGAAGTAGAGGGCTCCCCGCGACCTTCCTCTGGAAGTAGAGGGCGCCCCGCGACCTTCCTCTGGAAGTAGAGGGCGCCCCGCGACCTTCCTCTGGAAGTAGAGGGCGCCCCGCAAACCTTCCTCTGGAAGTAGAGGGCGCCCCGCAAACCTTCCTCTGGAAGTAGAGGGCGCCCCGCAAACCTTCCTCTGGAAGTAGAGGGCGCCCCGCAAACCTTCCTCTGGAAGTAGAGGGCGCCCCGCAAACCTTCCTCTGGAAGTAGAGGGCGCCCCGCAAACCTTCCTCTGGAAGTAGAGGGCGCCCCGCAAACCTTCCTCTGGAAGTAGAGGGCGCCCCGCAAACCTTCCTCTGGAAGTAGAGGGCGCCCCGCAAACCTTCCTCTGGAAGTAGAGGGCGCCCCGCAAACCTTCCTCTGGAAGTAGAGGGCGCCCCGCAAACCTTCCTCTGGAAGTAGAGGGCGCCCCGCAAACCTTCCTCTGGAAGTAGAGGGCGCCCCGCAAACCTTCCTCTGGAAGTAGAGGGCGCCCCGCAAACCTTCCTCTGGAAGTAGAGGGCGCCCCGCAAACCTTCCTCTGGAAGTAGAGGGCGCCCCGCAAACCTTCCTCTGGAAGTAGAGGGCGCCCCGCAAACCTTCCTCTGGAAGTAGAGGGCGCCCCGCAAACCTTCCTCTGGAAGTAGAGGGCGCCCCGCAAACCTTCCTCTGGAAGTAGAGGGCGCCCCGCAAACCTTCCTCTGGAAGTAGAGGGCGCCCCGCAAACCTTCCTCTGGAAGTAGAGGGCGCCCCGCAAACCTTCCTCTGGAAGTAGAGGGCGCCCCGCAAACCTTCCTCTGGAAGTAGAGGGCGCCCCGCAAACCTTCCTCTGGAAGTAGAGGGCGCCCCGCAAACCTTCCTCTGGAAGTAGAGGGCGCCCCGCAAACCTTCCTCTGGAAGTAGAGGGCGCCCCGCAAACCTTCCTCTGGAAGTAGAGGGCGCCCCGCAAACCTTCCTCTGGAAGTAGAGGGCGCCCCGCAAACCTTCCTCTGGAAGTAGAGGGCGCCCCGCAAACCTTCCTCTGGAAGTAGAGGGCGCCCCGCAAACCTTCCTCTGGAAGTAGAGGGCGCCCCGCAAACCTTCCTCTGGAAGTAGAGGGCGCCCCGCAAACCTTCCTCTGGAAGTAGAGGGCGCCCCGCAAACCTTCCTCTGGAAGTAGAGGGCGCCCCGCAAACCTTCCTCTGGAAGTAGAGGGCGCCCCGCAAACCTTCCTCTGGAAGTAGAGGGCGCCCCGCAAACCTTCCTCTGGAAGTAGAGGGCGCCCCGCAAACCTTCCTCTGGAAGTAGAGGGCGCCCCGCAAACCTTCCTCTGGAAGTAGAGGGCGCCCCGCAAACCTTCCTCTGGAAGTAGAGGGCGCCCCGCAAACCTTCCTCTGGAAGTAGAGGGCGCCCCGCAAACCTTCCTCTGGAAGTAGAGGGCGCCCCGCAAACCTTCCTCTGGAAGTAGAGGGCGCCCCGCAAACCTTCCTCTGGAAGTAGAGGGCGCCCCGCAAACCTTCCTCTGGAAGTAGAGGGCGCCCCGCAAACCTTCCTCTGGAAGTAGAGGGCGCCCCGCAAACCTTCCTCTGGAAGTAGAGGGCGCCCCGCAAACCTTCCTCTGGAAGTAGAGGGCGCCCCGCAAACCTTCCTCTGGAAGTAGAGGGCGCCCCGCAAACCTTCCTCTGGAAGTAGAGGGCGCCCCGCAAACCTTCCTCTGGAAGTAGAGGGCGCCCCGCAAACCTTCCTCTGGAAGTAGAGGGCGCCCCGCAAACCTTCCTCTGGAAGTAGAGGGCGCCCCGCAAACCTTCCTCTGGAAGTAGAGGGCGCCCCGCAAACCTTCCTCTGGAAGTAGAGGGCGCCCCGCAAACCTTCCTCTGGAAGTAGAGGGCGCCCCGCAAACCTTCCTCTGGAAGTAGAGGGCGCCCCGCAAACCTTCCTCTGGAAGTAGAGGGCGCCCCGCGACCTTCCTCTGGAAGTAGAGGGCGCCCCGCGACCTCCCTCCCTATATAAAGCAGGTGTAGCATTCCTCCTCCAGATATAGAAGACATCCTGCATCACAGATAACGGGGGATTTATGTGGTTGGACAGGATTTTGTACAAGGTGGTTTATGAGTAGAGTGTAAACTCTGCGTTTGGGCCCTCACTTCCTGGCTTTTCTCCTGATTTCTAATTTATCTTCCTTTGTTGCAGGATTATAAGGATGCTTTAATCGCCAACTATTACGTAAGTTTATTTCTGGTATCATTGAGGTCTGGGGCCCCCTACACATGTGGCCCCTGATCCTTGCTGTACCTCTTCTGGTTACTGTATTATCTTTTCCTGCAGATATGGCCGGCGGTGCAGATTGCAAATTTTTACTTCATCCCACTGCATTACCGGTGAGTTTGCAAATCTCTGCTCAGACATAATATGGGTGGACGCCTGGGCTGTCACGGTTAACTGCATCTGAGAACATCCTACAGGGGCATTCTACTGACCTGGGCTCCACGGTAGGGGTACAGTGTAGCGGCACAGACTATTTCAGCAACCAAGGCTCCATGGTAGAGTGTACAATCCATGACAGATACACAGAGAAGGACCCTATGTGACTAGTGGAGGGTAATGTCTTCTCACAGCACCCTCAGTGGCTGAGATAACTGCACAGTCTATATCATGATATCATATTGCAGCTTTGTTCTACCCGTGTTTGCGTGGGTTTTCTCTGGGTTTTCCAGTTTCCTTCGAAACTCCAAAGACAGATAGATAGGGAACTTAGATTGTGAGCCCTATTGTGGACAGCTTGATGCTAATATAGTAGTGCTATATAAGTGCATAAAATAAATTTAATAAAGCAGTATTTAGACTCCAAGCCAGAGCTGTGGTGTCCACCATGTGTTGTCCAAAGTACATATGTTCTGTCTCCATGCACAGGCTGGCGGTGGTGCAGGTCGTAGCCATCATCTGGAACTCTTACCTCTCCTGGAAGGCAAACCAGGCCTAACCCCAGATGTCTACACTCGGGGACAGCCTCGTCTCCACTGTACGTATAGAATGTGACCGGATCTGCTGGACTTCCCATGTTGACGTCCAATCTACTATATATGATGTGAAGAGTATCCGGCAACCCAACATATGAAGGACGTTGTTTTAGGGATCTGTTAACTGTCTACACTCAGTGTAACTATTGAGATCCGTCCATTGTCTAGATTGTCGGTACTATCAGGATCTGTCAATTGTCTAGAATCAGTATTACTGTTGGTCGTTCCATCAGGATCCACCAATTGTCTGGATTTTCATAACACATTTCATATGCCTTATGGATGGAAACTTTAAATGGGTTGTCCAGGCACACTGTCCGGAATCTGAAGTTGGGCGTGGAGAATGAGATATGGAACTCAATGCAGGTTGCCGAGGTAACTATCCAACACCCATATTGGCAAGACTCATGGAGTAAAAAAGTCAGGTCAACAGGTCCTCAACTTTTTGTGTTGTGAAGTAGGCACACCACTATTAATGGGCACGTAGGTTAAATTACACTTATAGGTGCCAGCCATCGGGAGGAGGAGGATAGTATGAAGCAGGTAAGTGGACTTAACAGCAGAGGGGTGTCTACATTAATACTTCTCATGGTGCAAATTACGAACTTTTCGGAAGTAGGTATTTTTTTTATTTATTTTTTATTAAGATCTCTTAAATGAACAGTGCATTTTGGCGTACAGGACACATTTCCCAAGTCTGAGAAACCTGAGACCTTGGCAGGATTCTCTAGAGTGTTCTTCGTGCTCTGTCTGCAGGATCCTGCGAGGCTCTCAGATATCTTTTTACAGACTCAAGAAATGAGTTCTGTACTCCAGAACTCTTTGTTAATTTAAGAGATCTTAATAAAGAAGTCAAATCTACTGTACTTCTGAAACGGTCTTGATTTCTGCCACAAGATGTTTGGTGACTTGATATAGACGCCCACCACCACCACTACCACTACCACCACCACAGTTGAGTCCACTTACCTGCTTCATACTATCCAACACACAGGGAGTTTCATAGACAGGTCCTGGTAATTTATCATACATTTGAATTATACTTGCTGAACACTGGCCAGTTCCCATGACACCCAGTGTATAGTTGTGTCTCTCCACACCCAATGTCAGATTGTGAAAATTTGTCTGGACAACTCCTTTAACTGATGCAACCACCTCTCTGAAGGTCTGTCCATGTGTGATATATGGGCTCCTGTGCTGGTCCAGGCAACCGGAGTCCAAACTTCTGATCCTGTTTTCTAGGATCTGTCTCAGGAAAGTGCCTGGAATTATATTTTATCGCACATGTAATAAAATGATGCACAAAGTTGAAGGGACTCATGGGTGTCAGAGGATTAAGGGGGGAGGGATGGGAGGAATAGGCCTAGAAGGACATGGCCCACTCTCTACAGTCAATAACTGGGCAGAACATTCAGGATAGGTTTCTATATTGTCTGTAACTAGGACAACAGGGGTGCAGAACAAAGTTGAGAAGGAATGCAGGGCAGGAGTCATGTGGAGAGATGAGACAGTGACTTGTAGGTGGAGGACAAGATGAGAAGATATGAAAGGCTGGTGGTAAAGGTCAAGATGTAAGGGGCTCAGGAGCAGAAGTCGGGCTGAAGTTGACTGTTGTAGACGTAGTTTGTAGAGAGTTTGGAGGTGGTTGTCAGGTGAAGTAGATGGGAAGTTGTAAGTGGAGGAGACACTTAAACTGTTGGCCAAACCAACTGATCTTGGTGAGACCGGCTGACCTTCAAATATGTATAGGGGTTTCCTACATTTCCTATGACAGCAGATGTCAGGGGACATAATGATCAGGCCATTGGATTTCAACATGCCAAATCCATTTGGTCTCATCAAGATAAGCTAATGCCAGAAGAGTCTGTAGGAGTATGTGGTTTTTGGCATGGGCTTGCTCCCCTCTCCCCAATCAGAAGACATACAGGCTTGGCTGAGCTTATGTGT
Source organism: Bufo bufo (assembly GCF_905171765.1). NCBI lineage: Eukaryota > Metazoa > Chordata > Amphibia > Anura > Bufonidae > Bufo > Bufo bufo. The sequence goes on along the minus strand of NC_053392.1, from coordinate 15,533,897 downwards.
GTAAGAGACAAGGGCAGGGACAGTTTTACAAATTTGTGGAGAAAAGGGTCAAGTAGTGGGATGTGAAAGAAATTGGTTATGGAGCTCAGGGAGTGAAAGTGAGGTGGGCACATGGTGAAGGTCAGGTAGGAAGGCTGAGACGGATGCTTAGCAGAAAAGCTTGGGACAGCGGTTGAAAGGTGAAGTTGTTTAGGAAGTATGGATCATGGAAGCTAGGTGAAGAGGTTGTATGGTGAAAGATGTGGGGAGATTGAGAAGTAGGTTCGATGGTGGTCAGGTGGAGACTGGAAGCATGGAGAACATGGTAGCAGGGGTACCCTGATGAGGAGAATCTGGCGGTGAACGTAGATGTGGGAGGTACTCTATGGAGAGTGCTGGTGGGGACTTTTGTGCCAGGTACGTGGGCTCGGAGCTTGGCTGGCTCTGACACCACGTGTAATGATGCCCAGTGCTCAGGTGTTCAGTCTGTAATTAGAAATTAAAGCCACTTACGGAGAGCTGTGGGGAACGAGTCTCAGGCGGTCCTGCCATCATTAAGTTGCCATCTCCGCACCCACAGATAATGGAAAGCGTTCTGTTCCCTGTTCTTTCCCGGAAACGCAGAAAGACAACATAAATGCTGCCAGCCGGCCACCCTGTGCCAAGAGACGAACACCAGCGAGGGCGCGTGGTGCCTCCATAATATGTATGTGTACACACATCCACCTGTCACAGGAAAATCTCCCTATAACACAAGCTACTGTCTTGGCCAAAGTAAGTAACCCCACCACCCTCCAATTTGTGCACCTCTCAGGATCTTCTCCTCAGTCACACAGTTACAAGAAACTGCTCAGTAATGTTATACACAATGCACAGGTCTGCCGTCTCCTGTGCAATAAGTAAGTGCCCCCTTGTCTTTAATCCCTGGCCCTGCCCCTTTCGCCGCTCCCGTATCTGACATCTCGCTTCTTTCACCGAGCATAGTTTCCAAAGTTTGGTGGGGTTTTTTCCAGCACGTTTCCAATTCAATTCCAATATCTCGATGAAATTTACATCTGACTCTGGTACAATGAAGACTAATAGCCCAAGCTAGAACATGTCTGCCGCCATGTTTTACACTTCAAGTATCAGGTGAGTCACATCCAGAGCTGCACTCACAATTCTGTTACACACTGAGCTGCAGTCACTTTGGCTGTAGAGATGTATTTAATTGGGTGTGTTGGGCAGCGACGTCACTATGGTCTCACTCTGGTGGCTCTCGTCCATCTTCCTGTCACTCAGCAGCATCGATGACCTTGACTTTCCTGAAACGGTGAATGATCCCGGGAGATGTCGGCATTAATACTGGTATGAGTGTTACCTCTGCCGAGCACGCTCACTAATCTGCAGCGACAGCTCCGAGTAATGCAGCAAGTAATCTACTAAATGTCTGGAGAGGAGAGCGGCTCTGACTGATGACCCCCGGACCTCACATCCCGCACCACCCCCCAAACTGAGCCATGTATCTAAGCCTATCATTTGTGATACTCGCTGCTTTGCTGGTGTATCTTATTCCGGTTTCACACAAGCATATTCTTGACTTATTGTCCACCTGTGTTATGCGTGTTTCATGGCTTGCGTGTTGCGTGTGTCATGGCTTGATACTCAGGTTAGTTAAAGGGATTTTCCAGGATTTTAATACTGATGACCTACCTTTTAGAATAGGTCAATATCTGATCGCTAGGGACCTGACTCCCGGAACCCCGGACGATCAGCTGTTTGAAGAGGCTGCAGTGTTCGGGCGGGTACTGTGGCCTCTTCCTGGACCTGTGATGTCATCAGTCACATGGTCTATGTGCAGCGCATTTCCATTTAAAGGGGTTCTGCAGTTTGTTTAAACTGACGAGCCATCCTCTGGATAGATCATCATCTGATCGGCGGGGGTCTGACACCCGGGACCCCCGCCGATCAGCTGTTTGAGAAGGCTGCGGCTCTCCAGGAGCGCCGCGGCCTTCTCACTGTTTACCCCAGGCCCAGTGACGTCACAACTAGTATCAAATGGCCTGGGCGGGGCTAAGCTCCATTCAAGTGAACACAGCTTAGCCGCGCCCAGGCCAGTTGATACTAGTCGTGACGTTACTGGGCCGGTGAGAAGGCCGCAGCGCTCCTGGAGAGCCGCAGCCTTCTCAAACAGCTGATCGGCGGGGGTCCCGGGTGTCGGACCCCTGCCGATCAGATGCTGATGATCTATCCAGAGGATAGCTCGTCAGTTTAAACAAACTGCAGAACCCCTTTAATTAAAAGAGATTGAACTAAAATACCAAGCATGGCCACTATACGGCGCTGTGCTTGATACAGTATCAGAAGGTCACAGCACTGGGCTGAGCGTTGTGGGCCCTTCAAATAGCTGACAGGTGGGGGGTGCTGGGAGTCAGAGTCCCACAGATCATCAGACATTGGTGACCTATTCTGGGGATAGGCCGTCAATATTAAAATCCCAGAAAAGCCCTTTAAACCTATGTTTCGGACATAACACATGTGAGTAACATGGATGTATGTAGACAGCATGTACTGGTGTAGTATCAGCTTCTACATAATATATGGCAGTATTATTACCTCACACATCAGGTACTGGTGTAGTATCAGCTTCTATATCCTATATGGGAGGATTATTACCTCAAACATCATGTACTGGTGTAGTATCGGCTTCTACATGATATATGGTAGTATTATTACCTCAGACATCATCAGGGATGGGATTCAAATTGTTAACAACAGTTTCCCTACTCAAAGGTGGACACCCGGCGTCACAACACGTTTACATATACATACACCATATATATGCAACACACATAAATACACCATATATATGCAACACACATAAATACACCATATATATGCAACACACATACACATAAATACACCATATACATGGTACACATACATAAATACACTATATATACACTACACATGCAGTAAGCCGGATTGGGGCAATTGCACACTGGCGCAATATTAATAGTTTTTAGTTTGTGACGCCAATTGCAGCTTGCGCAGGTACTGTAACAGGGCCCTTTAAGATGTTATAGCTCACGTACCAGGTGAGGAATGCCAGAGGGGGATAGTGTCTCTGTGTAATGTCAACGGTGTCTCCTACCTTGGTACGGCTGGACTCATGGATCCTGGCTCACTTGCAATAAAATTGAGTGCGGTCAGTAGGAGTAATTGAGGAATGAATGAGATCCAGACAGGTAATATAATCCAACTCGTCTTTACTTAATGCAGCTTTGAATCCGTACAAGATACAGCAATAGTCTTGGGTCCCAGCAGGTATGGGCAATATGTGGCAGGAATCTATATGTATTCTGCTTCTTATCATATGCCTAGTAAATCTGGCAGGTATCTGTCTTCTGCTCTGTCCATAGTCTGCTTGGTGTGGGCCTGACTAGCTGAAGGTGGTATTTGGTTTCTCCTGGTCTTTGGATAAGTACTCACAGGACTGCTCGCAGGGTATGATGGTTTCTTCCTGGAGATCTATAGTTCTGGAGGGCTGCTTGCTTTGTCACCAGCTGAGGCAGATGACTGAGGCTGGGAAGGGTGATCCCAGGCCTCAGCCGAGGCTGGATCCTAGGTTGGGATCCCTGTGTCTGGGAGCTCCTACCAACACAGCCTTCCCCTAGCAGGGGGCTGGTACACACTAACTAGAACTTCCTTTCCTCCCCATGAGGTAGGATGTGGGAACATTCCACTTCTCCTCCAAGAGGGGGGGAGCTAGATTGGAATGAGCTATTCCAATCTAGCAATACTAAACTGGCTAAGATCTTGTTACATACTGCTGGTGTGCATTGAAATTACAGCAACTATATAATACAGACCTGGAAATACATATCATGGCAATGCACGGTTAGATTACACTAGATGGAAATACACATATACACCTGACATTATTGTAGCAGGGATACAGAAGTTTAGTGACATACTTCAGGATGTTACACACACACACACCACCCAATTAAGGAGCTAAACTATCAGCGGTGTGCGAAGCAATGGAGGCGAACTGCTCCAGCTGCCCCGCTTCCACCAAAGCACCAGATCGGGACTCAGCCGGTAACACGGTTCTCTGATCCAGTTGTAATTTTAACAACCGCATCTAGGAAACTGTCTGGACATCAGGCTCTGGTGAAGTATCAGCTTCTACATCATATATGGGTGTATTATTACCTCAGATATCATGTACTAGTGTAGTATCAGCTTCTACATCATATATGGGTGTCTTATTACCTCAGATATCATGTACTAGTGTAGTATCAGCTTCTACATCATATATGGGTGTCTTATTACCTCAGATATCATGTACTAGTGTAGTATCAGCTTCTACATCATATATGGGTGTCTTATTACCTCAGATATCATGTACTAGTGTAGTATCAGCTTCTACATCATATATGGGTGTATTATTACCTCAGATATCATGTACTAGTGTAGTATCAGCTTCTACATCATATATGGGTGTCTTATTACCTCAGATATCATGTACTAGTGTAGTATCAGCTTCTACATCATATATGGGTGTCTTATTACCTCAGATATCATGTACTAGTGTAGTATCAGCTTCTACATCATATATGGGTGTCTTATTACCTCAGATATCATGTACTAGTGTAGTATCAGCTTCTACATCATATATGGGTGTCTTATTACCTCAGATATCATGTACTAGTGTAGTATCAGCTTCTACATCATATATGGGTGTATTATTACCTCAGATATCATGTACTAGTGTAGTATCAGCTTCTACATCATATATGGGTGTATTATTACCTCAGATATCATGTACTAGTGTAGTATCAGCTTCTACATCATATATGGGTGTCTTATTACCTCAGATATCATGTACTAGTGTAGTATCAGCTTCTACATCATATATGGGTGTCTTATTACCTCAGATATCATGTACTAGTGTAGTATCCGCTTCTACATCATATATGGGTGTCTTATTACCTCAGATATCATGTACTAGTGTAGTATCCGCTTCTACATCATATATGGGTGTATTATTACCTCAGATATCATGTACTAGTGTAGTATCAGCTTCTACATCATATATGGGTGTCTTATTACCTCAGATATCATGTACTAGTGTAGTATCAGCTTCTACATCATATATGGGTGTATTATTACCTCAGATATCATGTACTAGTGTAGTATCAGCTTCTACATCATAAATGGGTGTCTTATTACCTCAGATATCATGTACTAGTGTAGTATCAGCTTCTACATCATATATGGGTGTATTATTACCTCAGATATCATGTACTAGTGTAGTATCCGCTTCTACATCATATATGGGTGTCTTATTACCTCAGATATCATGTACTAGTGTAGTATCCGCTTCTACATCATATATGGGTGTATTATTACCTCAGATATCATGTACTAGTGTAGTATCAGCTTCTACATCATATACAGGAATATTTTTACCTCACACATTGGTTACTGGTGTAGTATCAGCCTCTACATCATATACAGGAGTACACCAGTAACCAATGTGTGAGGTAATATCAGCTTCCGTATTATTACTAGAGATGAGCGAATTTCATATTTTGAAATTCGTTCACAATTCGTTTGGTGGTAAAAGCAGAATTGCATTATGGATTCCGTTACCACGGACCATAACGCAGTTATAGGTTGGAATGCAGGGGCCCCCCAGAGCGGATAGCTTGGGGGACACATGGGGACATGGGCACTTTTCCTGTCAGGTGGTTTTAATGTTCTGGCAGTTTCAGTGTTGCTGTGTGGTTGCTGTTTCTCCCCCCCCCCTCTCTTATGTTGACAGGTCTTACCTGGTTTTATCCGGATCCAGCTGGTCCTGTCAGAAGTGGATATTGACAGCTGTCAGATGGCTAGAAGATGATTGGCCAGTGCTCAAGCGGCGGCAAAATCTTCATCAGCTGATTGGAGGAGCTGTCCTGTAGCTTGGATCGCTGTAAGAATAAAAGACGGGACATTGCTATCAGCTGCTGCAGTGTTAAGAAGATCCGGACCTGAGCCCCGCCCTCCCTTCCCTTTTTTCCGTCGTGTTGCTTATTAGGGGGAAAAAGTCATCCAGCTAATGCTGGGTGGGCTTGGTTGTCATTGGGTAAAAGTCACCCAGCTAATGCTGGGTGGGCTTGGTTGTCATTGGTTTTATTGGTCTATTAATTGACCTTGGTTCATGGTTTTATTAAAGATTCACTGGTTCATTACATTTAAGTAACCCCATAATAAAGCAACACGGCCTATTTTATCCAACTAAGTGTTTGGTGTCTTATTTAGTGGTTATAGTTATGGTTGGGTCATTATGTGTCCTATGTCCTCCATGCATAACCGAAGGCCTTTAGAGGCATTCCATATTCATTCCGTCATAATAGAAGTCTATGGGCTGCATAACGGATCCGTCCCGTTTCCGTTATGCAGGGGAGTCCTCTCCTGCATAACGGAAATGGGACGAATACTTCATATAGGCTATGGACTTCTATTATGACGGAATGACTCTAAAGGCCTTCCGTTATGCATTCTATCATAGAATTATATTATGGTCCGTGGTAACGGAATCCATAACGCAATTCTGCTTTTGCTACCGAACGACGTGTGAATGAATTTCATAACATGAAATTCGCTCATCTTTAATTATTACCTCAAACATTGATTACTGGTGTAGTATCAACTTCTACATCATCTATAGGAGCATTATTACCTCAGACATCATGTACTGTTGTAGTATTAGCTTTTACATCATATATGCCAGTATTATTACCTACACACATGTACTGGTGTAGTATCAGCTTCTGCATCATATATGGGAGCATTATTACCTCAGACATCATGCTTTGGTGTGGTATCAGCTTCTACATCATATATTGGGACATTATTACTACACCAGTACATGATGTGTGAAGTATCGGCTTCTACATCAACTATTGTATTAACTATACACCATGTACTGGTGTAGTTTCAGCTTCCACATCATATATGGGAGTATTAGTACCTCAGACACCATGTACTGGAGTAGCATCAGCTTTTACATCATATATGGGAGTTTTATTACTTCACACATCATGTACTTATGTAGCATCAGCTTTTGCATCATATATGGGAATATTGTTACCTCACACATTGTATACTGGTGTAGTATCAGCTTCTACACCATATATGGGAGTATTATTACCTCACATATTGTTTACTGGTATAGTATCAGCTTCTACATCATATACAGGAGTATTATTACCTCACATATTGTTTACTGGTATAGTATCAGCTTCTACATCATATACAGGAGTATTATTACCTTGCACATTGTGTACTGGTGTAGAATCAGCTTCTACATCATACAGTATATGGGAGTATTGTTACCTCACACATCATGTACTGGTGTAGTATCAGCTTCTACATCATACAGTGGGGGAAATAATTATTTGACCCCTCACTGATTTTGTAAGTTTGTCCAATGACAAAGAAATGAAAAGTCTCAGAACAGTATCATTTCAATGGTAGGTTTATTGTAACAGTGGCAGATAGCACATCAAAAGGAAAATCGAAAAAATAACTTTAAATAAAAGATAGCAACTGATTTGCATTTCATTGAGTGAAATAAGTATTTGAACCCCTACCAACCATTAAGAGTTCTGGCTCCCACAGAGTGGTTAGACACTTCTACTCAATTCGTCACCCTCATTAAGGACACCTGTCTTAACTAGTCACCTGTATAAAAGACACCTGTCCACAGAATCAATCAATCAAGCAGACTCAAAACTCTCCAACATGGGAAAGACCAAAGAGCTGTCCAAGGATGTCAGAGACAAAATTGTAGACCTGCACAAGGCTGGAATGGGCTACAAAACCATTAGCAAGAAGCTGGGAGAGAAGGTGACAACTGTTGGTGCGATTGTTCGAAAATGGAAGGAGCACAAAATGACCATCAATCGACCTCGCTCTGGGGCTCCACGCAAGATCTCACCTCGTGGGGTGTCAATGGTTCTGAGAAAGGTGAAAAAGCATCCTAGAACTACACGGGAGGAGTTAGTTAATGACCTCAAATTAGCAGGGACCACAGTCACCAAGAAAACCATTGGAAACACATTACACCGCAATGGATTAAAATCCTGCAGGGCTCGCAAGGTCCCCCTGCTCAGGAAGGCACATGTGCAGGCCCGTCTGAAGTTTGCCAATGAACACCTGAATGATTCAGAGAGTGACTGGGAGAAGGTGCTGTGGTCTGATGAGACCAAAATAGAGCTCTTTGGCATTAACTCAACTCGCTGTGTTTGGAGGAAGAAAAATGCTGCCTATGACCCCCAAAACACCGTCCCCACCGTCAAGCATGGGGGTGGAAACATTTTGCTTTGGGGGTGTTTTTCTGCTAAGGGCACAGGACAACTTATTCGCATAAACGGGAAAATGGACGGAGCCATGTATCGTGAAATCCTGAGCGACAACCCCCTTCCCTCTGCCAGGAAACTGAAAATGGGTCGTGGATGGGTGTTCCAGCACGACAATGACCCAAAACATACAGCAAAGGCAACAAAGGAGTGGCTCAAGAAGAAGCACATTAAGGTCATGGAGTGGCCTAGTCAGTCTCCGGACCTTAATCCAATCGAAAACCTATGGAGGGAGCTCAAGCTCAGAGTTGCACAGAGACAGCCTCGAAACCTTAGGGATTTAGAGATGATCTGCAAAGAGGAGTGGACCAACATTCCTCCTAAAATGTGCGCAAACTTGGTCATCAATTACAAGAAACGTTTGACCTCTGTGCTTGCAAACAAGGGTTTTTCCACCAAGTATTAAGTCTTTTTTTGTTAGAGGGTTCAAATACTTATTTCACTCAATGAAATGCAAATCAGTTGCTATCTTTTATTTAAAGTTATTTTTTCGATTTTCCTTTTGATGTGCTATCTGCCACTGTTACAATAAACCTACCATTGAAATGATACTGTTCTGAGACTTTTCATTTCTTTGTCATTGGACAAACTTACAAAATCAGTGAGGGGTCAAATAATTATTTCCCCCACTGTATATGGCAGTATTATTACCTCACACATTATGTATTGGTGTAGTATCAGCGTCTATATCATATATGGCAGTATTATTACCTCACACATCATGTACTGGTGTAGTATCAGCTTCTACATCATATATGGCAGTATTATTACCTCACACATTATGTATTGGTGTAGTATCAGCGTCTATATCATATATGGCAGTATTATTACCTCACACATCATGTACTGGTGTAGTATCAGCTTCTACATCATATATGGCAGTATTATTACCTCACACATTATGTACTGGTGTGGTATCAGCGTCTATATCATACACAGGAGTATTATTACCTGAGGAGTTTATATAGTATCCATGGCCTCATATCTCTGGCTCTGCTCCCACTTACCTCACATGCTGCAGACACGTTGGATATCTCATAGATTACTGCTGTATGATGACGCTTCTGCCTAATTCTCTGTAATGGAGGACAGATGCTGCGTACTTATATTTGCCATTACTCCACCATTTCCGTGCTGGCTATGGTTGAGCTGGGAGATGGGTTAGACACTGGATAGAGGAGAAGTGGGGACGTCACATACACTTCCCTGACTCTCTTCTGGGTTCACATCATGTTTTTGCCATCCATTTATTGTATACCAAAAAAACGTATATGTTAATGGTATACAGTGGTGTTCGTTCACCATATTGTTCCATTGTAAAAAAAAACTCTGCAAGATGGAAAAGTGTAGTGTGTTACGCTTTTATATCCGTTTTTTCTATTACAACTTATACGTCAAATGGATGGCAAAAACGTAACGTAAACGCACTCTTAATCCTTTTATGTCAGTGCTGTGCATGCTGGCCCTGCTGTATGTAATGCTTCTCTTCTGTACGGTATGCCGCCATTACCCATCACCTTTTTTGAAGGTGAGTCCAGGGGTTCTCCGGGTATTGAGAAAATGAAAATCCTTAAATATTACTTTATTATTGTTAAAGAAGTACCCAGCTTGAACACGTGGCTCGATCCTCACGTGACTGACCCCCGGTCTGCCTCAACGTTATAACTATATTCCCAAATACCTTTCATTAGTTATAATGGGCCGTTTTGTCCGGAGAGCAATCATTAGGAAAATTAAAATGAGGAGACATGAAATACAGTGTTGTGAAGTAACTTGTCCTCCTGTGTGATTAGGACAGGCTTTGTGTGTACTAATAGAGCGGCGGCCATTTTATTTTCCCTAATTATTGCTCCCAAACAAAATGAGCCATTATAGCTAATGAAGGCTAGTTGGGAATATATTTATAATAAAGTAATATTTAAGTATTTTCAATAATTTTATTTTATTAATTTCTGGAGAACCCCTTTAAGTCACATTAGTAGCTTAGATATGGTGCCTAGTGGCGTAACTATAGGGGTTATTTCTTAATTTCCAGAGAACCCCTTTAAGTCACATTAGTACCTTAGATATGGTGCCTAGTGGCGTATCTATAGGGGTTGCAGCGGTCACAATTTGCGACCGGGCCCCTAAGCCAGGCGTTCCTTGAGGACAGTGATACAGTTAGATGCTGTGGCAGGGCTCGGGAGCAATGTCTTCGGGCCTAGTGGCTGTATCCTATCAGAGGCGGGCACAGACGGTGTAATGATGTCATCATCATCACACTACCTGAGCTCTGCACTGCATCGCTGACACCTGCATGGAGGGAAGTATTTGAGTTTATTATTATTTTTTTCGGCTCCATACTGTTGGGCCACTATGGAGTGGGGTGGAGAGGAGCACTATGGGGGCTTTGTTTCTACTGGCGGCATTTTGTAGTGGCACACATTATGGGGACATTGGCTTTACTGGGGGCACTAAGGAGGGAATGTTTTATATTGGCACACAGAAGAGGATATTATTTGCACTGGCACACATTATAAGGGGGCATTTTTGTACCGGTGATCATTATAAAATGGTATTTTGTGCACTGGAGTACAGTGGGCACAGTATTGGGTGTGGCAGGATGGGGGTGTTCTGACAATAGGTGTTGTGCTCAATGGCTCCTTGTGACAATGGCAGTCTGTATTGAACTGTGTACTTACTTCAGACTCTCGTCAGACAGCGATCAACTCAACTGCTCAGGCGTGTGTGAAGATGAATTTATTCCAAACTGAAATCTCCTAGTTATTCTCCAAAACAGTAGGTGAAAAGATGATAATTTGGCAGAGTTGAGTAGCACATGAAAACACCAGTGCAGATAACATAAAATGGCTACTACTGGCAAGAAGGAGGGGGGGGGGGGTGGCTGCAAGAATACAGGGAACATACAGGGAGATAAGAAGGACAAGCAATGCAATGCAGAGAAGACACTAATGACACATGTACAGGGAACACAAAAATAACACATCCTAGATCTGAGTTAATTAAATATTCTTCTGAAATACTTTGTTCTTTACATAGTTGAATGTGCTGACAACAAAATCACACAAAAATAAAAAAATGGAAATCAAATTTTTCAACCCATGGAGATCTGGATTTGGAGTCACACTCAAAATTAAAGTGGAAAAACACACTACAGGCTGATCCAACTTTGATGTAATGTCCTTAAAACAAGTCAAAATGAGGCTCAGTAGTGTGTGTGGCCTCCATGTGCCTGTATGACCTCCCTACAACGCCTGTGCATGCTCCTGATGAGGTGGCGGACGGTCTCCTGAGGGATCTCCTCCCAGACCTGGACTAAAGCATCTGCCAACTCCTGGACAGTCTGTGGTGCAACGTGACGTTGGTGGATAGAGCGAGACATGATGTCCCAGATGTGCTCAATTGGATTCAGGTCTGGGGAACGGGCGGACCAGTCCATAGCATCAATGCCTTCGTCTTGCAGGAACTGCTGACACACTCCAGCCACATGAGGTCTAGCATTGTCTTGAATTAGGAGGAACCCAGGGCCAACCGCACCAGCATATGGTCTCACAAGGGGTCTGAGGATCTCATCTCGGTACCTAATGGCAGTCAGGCTAACTCTGGCGAGCACATGGAGGGCTGTGCGGCCCTCCAAAGAAATGCCACCCCACACCATTACTGACCCAATGCCAAACCGGTCATGCTGGAGGATGTTGCAGGCAGCAGAACGTTCTCCACGGCGTCTCCAGACTCTGTCACGTCTGTCACATGTGCTCAGTGTGAACCTGCTTTCATCTGTGAAGAGCACAGGGTGCCAGTGGCGAATTTGCCAATCTTGGTGTTCTCTGGCAAATACCAAACGTCCTGCACGGTGTTGGGCTGTAAGCACAACCCCCACCTGTGGACGTCGGGCCCTCATATCACCGTTTGAGCAGACACATGCACATTTGTGGCCTGCTGGAGGTCATTTTGCAGGGCTCTGGCAGTGCTCCTCCTGTTCCTCCTTGCACAAAGGCGGAGGTAGCGGTCCTGCTGCTGGGTTGTTGCCCTCCTACGGCCTCCTCCACGTCTCCTGGTGTACTGGCCTGTCTCCTGGTAGCGCCTTCATGCTCTCGACACTACGCTGACAGACACAGCAAACCTTCTTGCCACAGCTCGCATTGATTGCCATCCTGGATAAGCTGCACTACCTGAGCCACTTGTGTGGGTTGTAGACTCCGTCTCATGCTACCACTAGAGTCAAAGCACCGCCAGCATTCAAAAGTGACCAAAACATCAGCCAGGGAGCATAGGAACTGAGAAGTGGTTTGTGGTCACCACCTGCAGAACCACTCCTTTATTGGGGGTGTCTTGCTAATTGCCTATAATTTCCACCTGTTGTCTATCCCATTTGCACAACAGCATGTGAAATTGATTGTCACTCAGTGTTGCTTCCTAAGTGGACAGTTTGATTTCACAGAAGTGTGATTGACTTGGAGTTACATTGTGTTGTTTAAGTGTTCCCTTTATTTTTTGAGCAGTGTATAATTACATGCACTTCATACGTTTCAAAGGCTTTTATCGACAATTACATGACATTTATGCAAAGAGTCAGTATTTGCAGTGTTGGCCCTTCTTTTTCAGGACCTCTGCAATCCAACTGGGCATGCTCTCAACCAACTTCTGGGCCAATTCCTGACTGATAGCAACCCATTCTTTCATAATCACTTCTTGGAATTTGTCAGAATTAGTGGGTTTTTGTTTGTCCACCCGCCTCTTGAGGATTGACCACAAGTTCTCAATGGGATTAAGATCTGGGGCGTTTCCAGGCCATGGACCCAAAATGTCAACGTTTTGGTCCCCGAGCCACTTAGTTATCACTTTTGCCTTATGGCACGGTGCTCCATCGTGCTGGAAAATGCATTGTTCTTCACCAAACTGTTGTTGGATTGTTGGAAGAAGTTGCTGTTGGAGGGTGTTTTGGTACCATTTCCTTGAAGTTCTTGATGATCCTATAAATTGTTGATTGAGGTGCAATCTTAGTAGCCACAATATCCTTGCCTGTGAAGCCATTTTTATGCAACGCAATGATGGCTGCACGCGTTTCTTTGCAGGTCACCATGGTTAACAATGGAAGAACAATGATTTCAAGCATCACCCTCCTTTTAACATGTCAAGTCTGCCATTTTAACCCAATCAGCCTGACATAATGATCTCCAGCCTTGTGCTCGTCAACATTCTCACCTGAGTTAGCAAGACGATTACTGAAATGATCTCAGCAGGTCCTTTAATGACAGCAATGAAATGCAGTGGAAAGGTTTTTTTGGGATTAAGTTAATTTTCATGGCAAAGAAGGACTATGCAATTCATCTGATCACTCTTCATAATTCTGGAGTATATGCAAATTGCTATTATAAAAACTTAAGCAGCAACTTTTCCAATTTACAATATTTATGTAATTCTCTAAACTTTTGGCCACGACTGTACATATGTGGCAGCAGAAAGGCTAGGTGCACCCTTGCCCCTTGCCACAAAGCACTGAGGGTAGGGCCCAAGCTGAACTTTTGCACCAGGGCCCATGAGTCTTTAGCTATGCCATACCTAGTTTATTACATATACAAAGTGCCAGAACCAAGCACAGTACATAAATACAGCACCAGAGCCAATTCAGCATATATACCACACCAGAACCAAGCTCAGTACGTAAGTACAGCACCGGAACCAAGCACAGTACATAAATACAGAACCAAATTCAGCATATATACCACACCAGAACCAAGCTCAGTTCATAAATACACCACCAGAACCAAGTTCAGTACATATATACAGCATCACAATCAAGCTCATCACATAAATACAACACCAGAACCAAGCAAAATAGATATATACAGCACCAGAAAAACCCACGGAGAACATACAAACTCCATACAGATGTTGTTCTTGGTCAGATTCAAACCTAGGACCCCCGCTCCGCAAGGCACCTGTGCTAACCACTGAGCCACCGTGCTGCCCATTTAAGCCACATTCTTATTAGTAAGGTAAGAATTGAGCTATATTGAGTGTTTAGAGGTTAGAGATAAGGAGCTGTGAGCTGCCAGAACAGAGTAACAATACTAGAGAATCTCAAGGCTGTACAGAGAAAGAGGTTCAACATTTTCAAAATGAGCACAATGCAATAATAAAAAATATTGCCCCCAAAGGTGTATATAGTCTTTAAATAGAGCACCAGAACTAAGCACAGTACGTATATACAGCAACAGAGCTAGAGCTCAGAGCATGAATACAGGGCAGAAACCAAGCACATTACATGTATACAGCACCAGAAGTAGCTACATAGCACCAACTTCATAGCATAAATACAGCACCAGAACCAATCTTATAAGATAAACATGGCACCAAAACTAAGCACAGTACATATATCCAGCACCAGACCCAAGCATATTACATACATACAGCACCAAAACCAAGCTCATAACTTAACTGCAGCACCAGAGCCAAGCTCATTACATAAATAGAGCTACAGAACCAAGTTCAGCACCAGAACCAAGCTCATTACATACTGTATATACAGCACCAGAACCAAGCACAGTTCTTATATACAGCACCAGAACCAAGCACAGTTCTTATATACAGCAACAGAACCAAGTTCAGCATACATACCACACCAGAACCAAGCTCATTACATACAGTAATAGTGAGTACACCCCTCACATTTTTGTGAATATTTTATCATATTGTTTCATGGGACAACACTGAAGATCTGACACTTTGATACAATGCACAGTAGTCCGTGTACGGATTGCATCACATTGTAAATTTGGTTGCCCTCAAAATGACCATTAATGTCTAAACCGCTGGCAACAAAAATGAGTACACCCCTAAGTGAAAATGGCCAAATGGTGCCCAAAGTATCAATATTTTGTGTGGCCACCATTATTTTCCAGCATTGCCTTAACTCTCTTGGGCATAAAGTTCACTAGAGCTTCACTGGTTGCCACTGGAATCCTCTTCCACTCCTCCATGATAACATCACGGAGCTGGTGGATGTTAAAGACTTTGTGCCCCTCCATCTTCCATTTGAGGATGCCCCGCAGATGCTCAATAGGGTTTAGGTCTGGAGACATGCATGGCCAGTCCAACACCTTTACTCTCAGTTTCTTTAGCAAGCCAGTGGTCGTGAGCGGTGGTCGTAGAGCCCAGAAGGGAGAGGATCGTGCTCTGCTTCAGTATGTCACAGGACATGTTGGCGTTCATGTTCCCTCAGTGCAGTGAATTGTAGCCCCCCACAGCTGGCAGCACTCATGTAGCCCCAAACCATGACACTCCCACCACCATGCTTAACTGTAGGCAGGACAGTGTCTTTGTGCTCCTCACCTGGTTGCCGCCACACACGCTTGACACCATCTGAACCAAATAAGTTTATCTTGGTCTCATCAGACCACAGGACGTGGTTCCAGTAATCCATGTCCTTAGTCTGCTTGTCTTCAGCAAACTGCAGCTTTCTTGTGCATCATCTTTAGAAGAGGCTCCTTCTGGGCAGACAGCCATGCAGACCAATGTGATGCAGTGTGCGGCGTATGGTCCGAGCAATGAAAGACCCTCCACCCCTGTAACCTCTGCAGCAATGCTGGCAGCACTCATACAACCTCTGGATATGATGCTGAGCACTGACAGGCTGACCCTCCACCCCTGTAACCTCTGCAGCAATGCTGGCAGCACTCATACAACCTCTGGATATGACACTGAGCACTGACAGGCTGACCCCCCACCCCTGTAACCTCTGCAGCAATGCTGGCAGCACTCATACAACCTCTGGATATGACACTGAGCACTGACAGGCTGACCCCCCACCCCTGTAACCTCTGCAGCAATGCTGGCAGCACTCATACAACCTCTGGATATGACGCTGAGCACTGACAGGCTGACCCCCCACCCCTGTAACCTCTGCAGCAATGCTGGCAGCACTCATACAACCTATGGATATGACGCTGAGCACTGACAGGCTGACCCCCCACCCCTGTAACCTCTGCAGCAATGCTGGCAGCACTCATACAACCTCTGGATATGACGCTGAGCACTGACAGGCTGACCCCCACCCCTGTAACCTCTGCAGCAATGCTGGCAGCACTCATACAACCTCTGGATATGACGCTGAGCACTGACAGGCTGACCCCCCACTCCTGTAACCTCTGCAGCAATGCTGGCAGCACTCATACAACCTCTGGATATGACGCTGAGCACTGACAGGCTGACCCCCCACCCCTGTAACCTCTGCAGCAATGCTGGCAGCACTCATACAACCTCTGGATATGACGCTGAGCACTGACAGGCTGACCCCCCCACCCCTGTAACCTCTGCAGCAATGCTGGCAGCACTCATACAACCTCTGGATATGACGCTGAGCACTGACAGGCTGACCCCCCACCCCTGTAACCTCTGCAGCAATGCTGGCAGCACTCATACAACCTCTGTATATGACGCTGAGCACTGACAGGCCGACCCCCACCCCTGTAACCTCTGCAGCAATGCTGGCAGCACTCATACAACCTCTGGATATGACGCTGAGCACTGACAGGCTGACCCCCTCACCCCTGTAACCTCTGCAGCAATGCTGGCAGCACTCATACAACCTCTGGATATGACGCTGAGCACTGACAGGCTGACCCCCCACCCCTGTAACCTCTGCAGCAATGCTGGCAGCACTCATACAACCTCTGGATATGACGCTGAGCACTGACAGGCTGACCTCCCACCCCTGTAACCTCTGCAGCAATGCTGGCAGCACTCATACAACCTCTGGATATGACGCTGAGCACTGACAGGCTGACCTCCCACCCCTGTAACCTCTGCAGCAATGCTGGCAGCACTCATACAACCTCTGGATATGACGCTGAGCACTGACAGGCTGACCCCCACCCCCCACCCCTGTAGCAATGCTGGCAGCACTCATACAACCTCTGGATATGACGCTGAGCACTGACAGGCTGACCCCCACCCCTGTAACCTCTGCAGCAATGCTGGCAGCACTCATACCACCTCTGGATATGACGCTGAGCACTGACAGGCTGACCTCCCACCCCTGTAACCTCTGCAGCAATGCTGGCAGCACTCATACAACCTCTGGATATGGGGCTGAGCACTGACAGGCTGACCCCCCACCCCTGTAACCTCTGCAGCAATGCTGGCAGCACTCATACAACCTCTGGATATGACGCTGAGCACTGACAGGCTGACCCCTCACCCCTGTAACCTCTGCAGCAATGCTGGCAGCACTCATACAACCTCTGGATATGACACTGAGCACTGACAGGCTGACCCCCACCCCTGTAACCTCTGCAGCAATGCTGGCAGCACTCATACAACCTCTGGATATGACGCTGAGCACTGACAGGCTGACCCCCCACTCCTGTAACCTCTGCAGCAATGCTGGCAGCACTCATACAACCTCTGGATATGACGCTGAGCACTGACAGGCTGACCCCCCACCCCTGTAACCTCTGCAGCAATGCTGGCAGCACTCATACAACCTCTGGATATGACGCTGAGCACTGACAGGCTGACCCCCACCCCTGTAACCTCTGCAGCAATGCTGGCAGCACTCATACAACCTCTGGATATGACGCTGAGCACTGACAGGCTGACCCCCCACTCCTGTAACCTCTGCAGCAATGCTGGCAGCACTCATACAACCTCTGGATATGACGCTGAGCACTGACAGGCTGACCCCCCACTCCTGTAACCTCTGCAGCAATGCTGGCAGCACTCATACCACCTCTGGATATGACACTGAGCACTGACAGGCTGACCCCCGACCCCTGTAACCTCTGCAGCAATGCTGGCAGCACTCATACAACCTCTGGATATGATGCTGAGCACTGACAGACTGACCCCCCACCCCTGTAACCTCTGCAGCAATGCTGGCAGCACTCATACAACCTCTGGATATGACGCTGAGCACTGACAGGCTGACCCCTCACCCCTGTAACCTCTGCAGCAATGCTGGCAGCACTCATACAACCTCTGGATATGACGCTGAGCACTGACAGGCTGACCCCCCACCCCTGTAACCTCTGCAGCAATGCTGGCAGCACTCATACAACCTCTGGATATGACGCTGAGCACTGACAGGCTGACCCCCACCCCTGTAACCTCTGCAGCAATGCTGGCAGCACTCATACAACCTCTGGATATGACGCTGAGCACTGACAGGCTGACCCCCCACCCCTGTAACCTCTGCAGCAATGCTGGCAGCACTCATACAACCTCTGGATATGACGCTGAGCACTGACAGGCTGACCCCCCACCCCTGTAACCTCTGCAGCAATGCTGGCAGCACTCATACAACCTCTGGATATGACGCTGAGCACTGACAGGCTGACCCCCCACCCCTGTAACCTCTGCAGCAATGCTGGCAGCACTCACACAACCTCTGGATATGACGCTGAGCACTGACAGGCCGACCCCCCACCCCTGTAACCTCTGCAGCAATGCTGGCAGCACTCATACAACCTCTGGATATGACGCTGAGCACTGACAGGCTGACCCCCACCCCTGTAACCTCTGCAGCAATGCGGGCAGCACTCATACAACCTCTGGATATGACACTGAGCACTGACAGGCTGACCCCCCACTCCTGTAACCTCTGCAGCAATGCTGGCAGCACTCATACAACCTATGGATATGACGCTGAGCACTGACAGGCTGACCCCCCACCCCTGTAACCTCTGCAGCAATGCTGGCAGCACTCATACAACCTCTGGATATGACTCTGAGCACTGACAGGCTGACTCCCCACCCCTGTAACCTCTGCAGCAATGCTGGCAGCACTCATACAACCTCTGGATATGACGCTGAGCACTGACAGGCTGACCCCCCACCCCTGTAACCTCTGCAGCAATGCTGGCAGCACTCATACATCCTCTGGATATGACACTGAGCACTGACAGGCTGACCCCCCACCCCTGTAACCTCTGCAGCAATGCTGGCAGCACTCATACAACCTATGGATATGACGCTGAGCACTGACAGGCTGACCCCCACCCCTGTAACCTCTGCAGCAATGCTGGCAGCACTCATACAACCTCTGGATATGACGCTGAGCACTGACAGGCTGACCCCCCACCCCTGTAACCTCTGCAGCAATGCTGGCAGCACTCATACAACCTCTGGATATGACGCTGAGCACTGACAGGCTGACCCCCCACCCCTGTAACCTCTGCAGCAATGCTGGCAGCACTCATACCACCTCTGGATATGACGCTGAGCACTGACAGGCTGACCCCCCACCCCTGTAACCTCTGCAGCAATGCTGGCAGCACTCATACAACCTCTGGATATGACGCTGAGCACTGACAGGCTGACCCCCCACCCCTGTAACCTCTGCAGCAATGCTGGCAGCACTCATACAACCTCTGGATATGACGCTGAGCACTGACAGGCTGACCCCCCACCCCTGTAACCTCTGCAGCAATGCTGGCAGCACTCATACCACCTCTGGATATGACGCTGAGCACTGACAGGCTGACCCCCCACCCCTGTAATCTCTGCAGCAATGCTGGCAGCACTCATACAACCTCTGGATATGACGCTGAGCACTGACAGGCTGACCCCCACCCCTGTAACCTCTGCAGCAATGCTGGCAGCACTCATACAACCTCTGGATATGACGCTGAGCACTGACAGGCTGACCCCCCCCCCCCACCTGTAACCTCTGCAGCAATTCTGGCAGCACTCATACATCCTCTGGATATGACTCTGAGCACTGACAGGCTGACCCCTCACCCCTGTAACCTCTGCAGCAATGCTGGCAGCACTCATACAACCTCTGGATATGACACTGAGCACTGACAGGCTGACCCCCCACTCCTGTAACCTCTGCAGCAATGCTGGCAGCACTCATACAGCCTCTGGATATGACACTGAGCACTGACAGGCTGACCCCCCACCCCTGTAACCTCTGCAGCAATGCTGGCAGCACTCATACAACCTCTGGATATGACGCTGAGCACTGACAGGCTGACCCCTCACCCCTGTAACCTCTGCAGCAATGCTGGCAGCACTCATACAACCTCTGGATATGACGCTGAGCACTGACAGGCTGACCCCCCACTCCTGTAACCTCTGCAGCAATGCTGGCAGCACTCATACAACCTCTGGATATGACACTGAGCACTGACAGGCTGACCCCCTCCCCTGTAACCTCTGCAGCAATGCTGGCAGCACTCATACAACCTATGGATATGACGCTGAGCACTGACAGGCTGACCCCCCACCCCTGTAACCTCTGCAGCAATGCTGGCAGCACTCATACAACCTCTGGATATGACTCTGAGCACTGACAGGCTGACTCCCCACCCCTGTAACCTCTGCAGCAATGCTGGCAACACTCATACAACCTCTGGATATGACGCTGAGCACTGACAGGCTGACCCCCCACCCCTGTAACCTCTGCAGCAATGCTGGCAGCACTCATACATCCTCTGGATATGACACTGAGCACTGACAGGCTGACCCCCCACCCCTGTAACCTCTGCAGCAATGCTGGCAGCACTCATACAACCTCTGGATATGACGCTGAGCACTGACAGGCTGACCCCCCACCCCTGTAACCTCTGCAGCAATGCTGGCAGCACTCATACAACCTATGGATATGACGCTGAGCACTGACAGGCTGACCCCCCACCCCTGTAACCTCTGCAGCAATGCTGGCAGCACTCATACAACCTCTGGATATGACGCTGAGCACTGACAGGCTGACCCCCCACCCCTGTAACCTCTGCAGCAATGCTGGCAGCACTCATACCACCTCTGGATATGACGCTGAGCACTGACAGGCTGACCCCCCACCCCTGTAATCTCTGCAGCAATGCTGGCAGCACTCATACAACCTCTGGATATGACGCTGAGCACTGACAGGCTGACCCCCACCCCTGTAACCTCTGCAGCAATGCTGGCAGCACTCATACAACCTCTGGATATGACGCTGAGCACTGACAGGCTGACCCCCCCCCCACCTGTAACCTCTGCAGCAATTCTGGCAGCACTCATACATCCTCTGGATATGACTCTGAGCACTGACAGGCTTACCCCCCACCCCTGTAACCTCTGCAGCAATGCTGGCAGCACTCATACAACCTCTGGATATGACGCTGAGCACTGACAGGCTGACCCCCCCACCCCTGTAACCTCTGCAGCAATGCTGGCAGCACTCATACAACCTCTGGATATGACGCTGAGCACTGACAGGCTGACCCCCCACCCCTGTAACCTCTGCAGCAATGCTGGCAGCACTCATACAACCTCTGGATATGACGCTGAGCACTGACAGGCTGACCCCCCCATCCCTGTAACCTCTGCAGCAATGCTGGCAGCACTCATACAACCTCTGGATATGACGCTGAGCACTGACAGGCTGACCCCCCACCCCTGTAACCTCTGCAGCAATGCTGGCAGCACTCATGCAACCTCTGGATATAACACTGAGCACTGACAGGCTGACCCCCCCACCCCTGTAACCTCTGCAGCAATGCTGGCAGCACTCATACAACCTATGGATATGACGCTGAGCACTGACAGGCTGACCCCCCACCCCTGTAACCTCTGCAGCAATGCTGGCAGCACTCATACAACCTCTGGATATGACGCTGAGCACTGACAGGCTGACCCCCCACTCCTGTAACCTCTGCAGCAATGCTGGCAGCACTCATACAGCCTCTGGATATGACACTGAGCACTGACAGGCTGACCTCCCACCCCTGTAACCTCTGCAGCAATGCTGGCAGCACTCATACAGCCTCTGGATATGACACTGAGCACTGACAGGCTGACCTCCCACCCCTGTAACCTCTGCAGCAATGCTGGCAGCACTCATACAACCTCTGGATATGATGCTGAGCACTGACAGGCTGACCCCCCACCCCTGTAACCTCTGCAGCAATGCTGGCAGCACTCATACAACCTCTGGATATGACGCTGAGCACTGACAGGCTTACCCCCCACCCCTGTAACCTCTGCAGCAATGCTGGCAGCACTCATACAACCTCTGGATATGACGCTGAGCACTGACAGGCTGACCCCCCCCCCCCCCACCTGTAACCTCTGCAGCAATTCTGGCAGCACTCATACATCCTCTGGATATGACTCTGAGCACTGACAGGCTTACCCCCCACCCCTGTAACCTCTGCAGCAATGCTGGCAGCACTCATACATCCTCTGGATATGACGCTGAGCACTGACAGGCTGACCCCCCCACCCCTGTAACCTCTGCAGCAATGCTGGCAGCACTCATACAACCTCTGGATATGACGCTGAGCACTGACAGGCTGACCCCCCACCCCTGTAACCTCTGCAGCAATGCTGGCAGCACTCATACAACCTCTGGATATGACACTGAGCACTGACAGGCTGACCCCCCACTCCTGTAACCTCTGCAGCAATGCTGGCAGCACTCATACAACCTATGGATATGACGCTGAGCACTGACAGGCTGACCCCCCACCCCTGTAACCTCTGCAGCAATGCTGGCAGCACTCATACAACCTCTGGATATGACTCTGAGCACTGACAGGCTGACTCCCCACCCCTGTAACCTCTGCAGCAATGCTGGCAGCACTCATACAACCTCTGGATATGACGCTGAGCACTGACAGGCTGACCCCCCACCCCTGTAACCTCTGCAGCAATGCTGGCAGCACTCATACATCCTCTGGATATGACACTGAGCACTGACAGGCTGACCCCCCACCCCTGTAACCTCTGCAGCAATGCTGGCAGCACTCATACAACCTATGGATATGACGCTGAGCACTGACAGGCTGACCCCCACCCCTGTAACCTCTGCAGCAATGCTGGCAGCACTCATACAACCTCTGGATATGACGCTGAGCACTGACAGGCTGACCCCCCACCCCTGTAACCTCTGCAGCAATGCTGGCAGCACTCATACAACCTCTGGATATGACGCTGAGCACTGACAGGCTGACCCCCCACCCCTGTAACCTCTGCAGCAATGCTGGCAGCACTCATACCACCTCTGGATATGACGCTGAGCACTGACAGGCTGACCCCCCACCCCTGTAACCTCTGCAGCAATGCTGGCAGCACTCATACAACCTCTGGATATGACGCTGAGCACTGACAGGCTGACCCCCCACCCCTGTAACCTCTGCAGCAATGCTGGCAGCACTCATACAACCTCTGGATATGACGCTGAGCACTGACAGGCTGACCCCCCACCCCTGTAACCTCTGCAGCAATGCTGGCAGCACTCATACCACCTCTGGATATGACGCTGAGCACTGACAGGCTGACCCCCCACCCCTGTAATCTCTGCAGCAATGCTGGCAGCACTCATACAACCTCTGGATATGACGCTGAGCACTGACAGGCCGACCCCCCACCCCTGTAACCTCTGCAGCAATGCTGGCAGCACTCATACAACCTCTGGATATGACGCTGAGCACTGACAGGCTGACCCCCCCCCCACCTGTAACCTCTGCAGCAATTCTGGCAGCACTCATACATCCTCTGGATATGACTCTGAGCACTGACAGGCTGACCCCTCACCCCTGTAACCTCTGCAGCAATGCTGGCAGCACTCATACAACCTCTGGATATGACACTGAGCACTGACAGGCTGACCCCCCACTCCTGTAACCTCTGCAGCAATGCTGGCAGCACTCATACAGCCTCTGGATATGACACTGAGCACTGACAGGCTGACCCCCCACCCCTGTAACCTCTGCAGCAATGCTGGCAGCACTCATACAACCTCTGGATATGACGCTGAGCACTGACAGGCTGACCCCTCACCCCTGTAACCTCTGCAGCAATGCTGGCAGCACTCATACAACCTCTGGATATGACGCTGAGCACTGACAGGCTGACCCCCCACTCCTGTAACCTCTGCAGCAATGCTGGCAGCACTCATACAACCTCTGGATATGACACTGAGCACTGACAGGCTGACCCCCTCCCCTGTAACCTCTGCAGCAATGCTGGCAGCACTCATACAACCTATGGATATGACGCTGAGCACTGACAGGCTGACCCCCCACCCCTGTAACCTCTGCAGCAATGCTGGCAGCACTCATACAACCTCTGGATATGACTCTGAGCACTGACAGGCTGACCCTCCACCCCTGTAACCTCTGCAGCAATGCTGGCAGCACTCGTACAACCTCTGGATATAACACTGAGCACTGACAGGCTGACTCCCCACCCCTGTAACCTCTGCAGCAATGCTGGCAACACTCATACAACCTCTGGATATGACGCTGAGCACTGACAGGCTGACCCCCCACCCCTGTAACCTCTGCAGCAATGCTGGCAGCACTCATACATCCTCTGGATATGACACTGAGCACTGACAGGCTGACCCCCCACCCCTGTAACCTCTGCAGCAATGCTGGCAGCACTCATACAACCTCTGGATATGACGCTGAGCACTGACAGGCTGACCCCCCACCCCTGTAACCTCTGCAGCAATGCTGGCAGCACTCATACAACCTATGGATATGACGCTGAGCACTGACAGGCTGACCCCCCACCCCTGTAACCTCTGCAGCAATGCTGGCAGCACTCATACAACCTCTGGATATGACGCTGAGCACTGACAGGCTGACCCCCCACCCCTGTAACCTCTGCAGCAATGCTGGCAGCACTCATACCACCTCTGGATATGACGCTGAGCACTGACAGGCTGACCCCCCACCCCTGTAATCTCTGCAGCAATGCTGGCAGCACTCATACAACCTCTGGATATGACGCTGAGCACTGACAGGCTGACCCCCACCCCTGTAACCTCTGCAGCAATGCTGGCAGCACTCATACAACCTCTGGATATGACGCTGAGCACTGACAGGCTGACCCCCCCCCCCCACCTGTAACCTCTGCAGCAATTCTGGCAGCACTCATACATCCTCTGGATATGACTCTGAGCACTGACAGGCTTACCCCCCACCCCTGTAACCTCTGCAGCAATGCTGGCAGCACTCATACAACCTCTGGATATGACGCTGAGCACTGACAGGCTGACCCCCCCACCCCTGTAACCTCTGCAGCAATGCTGGCAGCACTCATACAACCTCTGGATATGACGCTGAGCACTGACAGGCTGACCCCCCACCCCTGTAACCTCTGCAGCAATGCTGGCAGCACTCATACAACCTCTGGATATGACGCTGAGCACTGACAGGCTGACCCCCCCACCCCTGTAACCTCTGCAGCAATGCTGGCAGCACTCATACAACCTCTGGATATGACGCTGAGCACTGACAGGCTGACCCCCCACCCCTGTAACCTCTGCAGCAATGCTGGCAGCACTCATGCAACCTCTGGATATAACACTGAGCACTGACAGGCTGACCCCCCCACCCCTGTAACCTCTGCAGCAATGCTGGCAGCACTCATACAACCTATGGATATGACGCTGAGCACTGACAGGCTGACCCCCCACCCCTGTAACCTCTGCAGCAATGCTGGCAGCACTCATACAACCTCTGGATATGACGCTGAGCACTGACAGGCTGACCCCCCACTCCTGTAACCTCTGCAGCAATGCTGGCAGCACTCATACAGCCTCTGGATATGACACTGAGCACTGACAGGCTGACCTCCCACCCCTGTAACCTCTGCAGCAATGCTGGCAGCACTCATACAGCCTCTGGATATGACACTGAGCACTGACAGGCTGACCTCCCACCCCTGTAACCTCTGCAGCAATGCTGGCAGCACTCATACAACCTCTGGATATGATGCTGAGCACTGACAGGCTGACCCCCCACCCCTGTAACCTCTGCAGCAATGCTGGCAGCACTCATACAACCTCTGGATATGACGCTGAGCACTGACAGGCTTACCCCCCACCCCTGTAACCTCTGCAGCAATGCTGGCAGCACTCATACAACCTCTGGATATGACGCTGAGCACTGACAGGCTGACCCCCCCCCCCACCTGTAACCTCTGCAGCAATTCTGGCAGCACTCATACATCCTCTGGATATGACTCTGAGCACTGACAGGCTTACCCCCCACCCCTGTAACCTCTGCAGCAATGCTGGCAGCACTCATACAACCTCTGGATATGACGCTGAGCACTGACAGGCTGACCCCCCCACCCCTGTAACCTCTGCAGCAATGCTGGCAGCACTCATACAACCTCTGGATATGACGCTGAGCACTGACAGGCTGACCCCCCACCCCTGTAACCTCTGCAGCAATGCTGGCAGCACTCATACAACCTCTGGATATGACGCTGAGCACTGACAGGCTGACCCCCCCACCCCTGTAACCTCTGCAGCAATGCTGGCAGCACTCATACAACCTCTGGATATGACGCTGAGCACTGACAGGCTGACCCCCCACCCCTGTAACCTCTGCAGCAATGCTGGCAGCACTCATGCAACCTCTGGATATAACACTGAGCACTGACAGGCTGACCCCCCCACCCCTGTAACCTCTGCAGCAATGCTGGCAGCACTCATACAACCTATGGATATGACGCTGAGCACTGACAGGCTGACCCCCCACCCCTGTAACCTCTGCAGCAATGCTGGCAGCACTCATACAACCTCTGGATATGACGCTGAGCACTGACAGGCTGACCCCCCACTCCTGTAACCTCTGCAGCAATGCTGGCAGCACTCATACAGCCTCTGGATATGACACTGAGCACTGACAGGCTGACCTCCCACCCCTGTAACCTCTGCAGCAATGCTGGCAGCACTCATACAGCCTCTGGATATGACACTGAGCACTGACAGGCTGACCTCCCACCCCTGTAACCTCTGCAGCAATGCTGGCAGCACTCATACAACCTCTGGATATGATGCTGAGCACTGACAGGCTGACCCCCCACCCCTGTAACCTCTGCAGCAATGCTGGCAGCACTCATACAACCTCTGGATATGACGCTGAGCACTGACAGGCTGACACCCCACCCCTGTAACCTCTGCAGCAATGCTGGCAGCAATCATACAACCTCTGGATATGACGCTGAGCACTGACAGGCTGACCCCCACCCCTGTAACCTCTGCAGCAATGCTGGCAGCACTCATACAACCTCTGGATATGACGCTGAGCACTGACAGGCTGACCCCCCCCACCCCTGTAACCTCTGCAGCAATGCTGGCAGCACTCATACAGCCTCTGGATATGACACTGAGCACTGACAGGCTGACCTCCCACCCCTGTCACCTCTGCAGCAATGCTGGCAGCACTCATACAACCTCTGGATATGACGCTGAGCACTGACAGGCTGACCCCCCACCCCTGTAACCTCTGCAGCAATGCTGGCAGCACTCATACAACCTCTGGATATGACACTGAGCACTGACAGGCTGACCCCCCCACCCTGTAACCTCTGCAGCAATGCTGGCAGCACTCATACAACCTCTGGATATGACGCTGAGCACTGACAGGCTGACCCCCCACCCCTGTAACCTCTGCAGCAATGCTGGCAGCACTCATACAACCTCTGGATATGACGCTGAGCACTGACAGGCTGACCCCCCACCCCTGTAACCTCTGCAGCAATGCTGGCTGCACTCATACAACCTCTGGATATGACGCTGAGCACTGACAGGCTGACCCCCCACCCCTGTAACCTCTGCAGCAATGCTGGCAGCACTCATACAACCTCTGGATATGACGCTGAGCACTGACAGGCTGAGCCCCCACCCCTGTAACCTCTGCAGCAATGCTGGCAGCACTCATAAAACCTCTGGATATGACGCTGAGCACTGACAGGCTGACCCCCCACCCCTGTAACCTCTGCAGCAATGCTGGCAGCACTCATACAACCTCTGGATATGACGCTGAGCACTGACAGGCTGACCCCCCACTCCTGTAACCTCTGCAGCAATGCTGGCAGCACTCATACAACCTCTGTATATGACGCTGAGAACTGACAGGCGGACCCCCCACCCCTGTAACCTCTGCAGCAATGCTGGCAGCACTCATACAACCTCTGGATATGACGCTGAGCACTGACAGGCTGACCCCCCACCCCTGTAACCTCTGCAGCAATGCTGGCAGCACTCAGACAACCTCTGGATATGACGCTGAGCACTGACAGGCTGACCCCTCACCCCTGTAACCTCTGCAGCAATGCTGGCAGCACTCATATAACCTCTGGATATGACGCTGAGCACTGACAGGCTGACCCCCCACCCCTGTAACCTCAGCAGTAATGCTGGCAGCACTCATACAACCTCTGGATATGACGCTGTGCACTGACAGGCTGACCCCCCACCCCTGTAACCTCTGCAGCAATGCTGGCAGCACTCATACCACCTCTGGATATGACACTGAGCACTGACAGGCTGACCCCCCACCCCTGTAACCTCTGCAGCAATGCTGGCAGCACTCATACAGCCTCTGGATATGACGCTGAGCACTGACAGGCTGGCCCCCCACCCCTGTAACCTCTGCAGCAATGCTGGCAGCACTCATACAGCCTCTGGATATGACGCTGAGCACTGACAGGCTGGCCCCCCACCCCTGTAACCTCTGCAGCAATGCTGGCAGCACTCATACAACCTCTGGATATGACGCTGAGCACTGACAGGCTGACCCCTCACCCCTGTAACCTCTGCAGCAATGCTGGCAGCACTCATACAACCTCTGGATATGACGCTGAGCACTGACAGACTGACCCCCCGACCCCTGTAACCTCTGCAGCAATGCTGGAAGCACTCATACAACCTCTGGATATGACGCTGAGCACTGACAGGCTGACCCCCCACCCCTGTAACCTCTGCAGCAATGCTGGCAGCACTCATACAACCTCTGGATATGACGTGGAGCACTGACAGGCTGACCCCCCACCCCTGTAACCTCTGCAGCAATGCTGGCAGCACTCATACAACCTCTGGATATGACGCTGAGCACTGACAGGCTGACCCCCACCCCTGTAACCTCTGCAGCAATGCTGGCAGCACTCATACAACCTCTGGATATGACGCTGAGAACTGACAGGCTGACCCCCCACCCCTGTAACCTCTGCAGCAATGCTGGCAGCACTCATACAACCTCTGGATATGACGCTGAGCACTGACAGGCTGACCCCCCACCACTGTAACCTCTGCAGCAATGCTGGCAGCACTCATATAACCTCTGGATATGACGCTGAGCACTGACAGGCTGACCCCCCCACCCCTGTAACCTCTGCAGCAATGCTGGCAGCACTCATACAACCTCTGGATATGACGCTGAGCACTGACAGGCTGACCCCCACCACTGTAACCTCTGCAGCAATGCTGGCAGCACTCAGACAACCTCTGGATATGACGCTGAGCACTGACAGGCTGACCCCCCACCCCTGTAACCTCTGCAGCAATGCTGGCAGCACTCAGACAACCTCTGGATATGACGCTGAGCACTGACAGGCTGACCCCTCACCCCTGTAACCTCTGCAGCAATGCTGGCAGCACTCATATAACCTCTGGATATGACGCTGAGCACTGACAGGCTGACCCCCCACCCCTGTAACCTCTGCAGTAATGCTGGCAGCACTCATATAACCTCTGGATATGACGCTGAGCACTGACAGGCTGACCCCCCACCCCTGTAACCTCTGCAGCAATGCTGGCAGCACTCATACAACCTCTGGATATGACGCTGAGCACTGACAGGCTGACCCCCCACCCCTGTAACCTCTGCAGCAATGCTGGCAGCACTCATACCACCTCTGGATATGACACTGAGCACTGACAGGCTGACCCCCCACCCCTGTAACCTCTGCAGCAATGCTGGCAGCACTCATACAGCCTCTGGATATGACGCTGAGCACTGACAGGCTGACCCCCCACCCCTGTAACCTCTGCAGCAATGCTGGCAGCACTCATACAACCTCTGGATATGACGCTGAGCACTGACAGGCTGACCCCTCACCCCTGTAACCTCTGCAGCAATGCTGGCAGCACTCATACAACCTCTGGATATGACGCTGAGCACTGACAGACTGACCCCCCGACCCCTGTAACCTCTGCAGCAATGCTGGAAGCACTCATACAACCTCTGGATATGACGCTGAGCACTGACAGGCTGACCCCCCACCCCTGTAACCTCTGCAGCAATGCTGGCAGCACTCATACAACCTCTGGATATGACGTGGAGCACTGACAGGCTGACCCCCCACCCCTGTAACCTCTGCAGCAATGCTGGCAGCACTCATACAACCTCTGGATATGACGCTGAGCACTGACAGGCTGACCCCCCACCACTGTAACCTCTGCAGCAATGCTGGCAGCACTCATATAACCTCTGGATATGACGCTGAGCACTGACAGGCTGACCCCCCCACCCCTGTAACCTCTGCAGCAATGCTGGCAGCACTCATACAACCTCTGGATATGACGCTGAGCACTGACAGGCTGACCCCCACCACTGTAACCTCTGCAGCAATGCTGGCAGCACTCATATAACCTCTGGATATGACGCTGAGCACTGACAGGCTGACCCCCGACCTCTGTAACCTCTGCAGCAATGCTGGCTGCACTCATACAACCTATGGATATGACGCTGAGCACTGACAGGCTGACCCCCACCCCTGTAACCTCTGCAGCAATGCTGGCAGCACTCATACAACCTCTGGATATGACGCTGAGCACTGACAGGCTGACCCCTCACCCCTGTAACCTCTGCAGCAATGCTGGCAGCACTCATACAACCTCTGGATATGACGCTGAGCACTGACAGGCTGACCCCCCACCCCTGTAACCTCTGCAGCAATGCTGGCAGCACTCATACAACCTCTGGATATGACGCTGAGCACTGACAGGCTGACCCACCACCCCTGTAACCTCTGCAGCAATGCTGGCAGCACTCATACAACCTCTGGATATGACGCTGAGCACTGACAGGCTGACCCCCCACCCCTGTAACCTCTGCAGCAATGCTGGCAGCACTCATACAGCCTCTGGATATGACGCTGAGCACTGACAGGCTGACCCCCCACCCCTGTAACCTCTGCAGCAATGCTGGCAGCACTCACACAACCTCTGGATATGACGCTGAGCACTGACAGGCTGACCCCCGACCCCTGTAACCTCTGCAGCAATGCTGGCAGCACTCACACAACCTCTGGATATGACGCTGAGCACTGACAGGCTGACCCCCGACCCCTGTAACCTCTGCAGCAATGCTGGCAGCGCTCATACAACCTCTGTATATGACTCTGAGCACTGACAGGCGGACCCCTCACCCCTGTCACCTCTGCAGCAATGCTGGCAGCACTCATACAGCCTCTGGATATGACGCTGAGCACTGACAGGCTGACCCCCCACCCCTGTCACCTCTGCAGCAATGCTGGCAGCACTCATACAACCTCTGGATATGACGCTGAGCACTGACAGGCTGACCCCCCACCCCTGTAACCTCTGCAGCAATGCTGGCAGCACTCATACAACCTCTGGATATGACGCTGAGCACTGACAGGCTGACCCCCCACCCCTGTAACCTCTGCAGCAATGCTGGCAGCACTCATACAACCTCTGGATATGACGCTGAGCACTGACAAGCTGACCCCCCCACCCCTGTAACCTCTGCAGCAATGCTGGCAGCACTCATACAACCTCTGGATATGACGCTGAGCACTGACAGGCTGACCCCTCACCCCTGTAACCTCTGCAGCAATGCTGGCAGCACTCATACAACCTCTGGATATGACGCTGAGCACTGACAGGCTGACCCCCCACCCCTGTCACCTCTGCAGCAATGCTGGCAGCACTCATACAACCTCTGGATATGACGCTGAGCACTGACAGGCTGACCCCCCACCCCTGTAACCTCTGCAGCAATGCTGGCAGCACTCATACAACCTCTGGATATGACGCTGAGCACTGACAGGCTGACCCCCCACCCCTGTAACCTCTGCAGCAATGCTGGCAGCACTCATACAACCTCTGGATATGACGCTGAGCACTGACAAGCTGACCCCCCCACTCCTGTAACCTCTGCAGCAATGCTGGCAGCACTCATACAACCTCTGGATATGACGCTGAGCACTGACAGGCTGACCCCCCACTCCTGTAACCTCTGCAGCAATGCTGGCAGCACTCATACAACCTCTGGATATGACGCTGAGCACTGACAGGCTGACCCCCCACCCCTGTAACCTCTGCAGCAATGCTGGCAGCACTCATACAACCTCTGGATATGACGCTGAGCACTGACAGGCTGACCCCCCACCCCTGTAACCTCTGCAGCAATGCTGGCAGCACTCATACAACCTCTGGATATGACGCTGAGCACTGACAGGCTGACCCCCCACCCCTGTAACCTCTGCAGCAATGCTGGCAGCACTCATACAACCTCTGGATATAACACTGAGCACTGACAGGCTGACCCCCCACCCCTGTAACCTCTGCAGCAATGCTGGCAGCACTCATACCACCTCTGGATATGACGCTGAGCACTGACAGGCTGACCCCCCACCCCTGTAACCTCTGCAGCAATGCTGGCAGCACTCATACAACCTCTGGATATGACTCTGAGCACTGACAGGCTGACCCCCACCCCTGTAACCTCTGCAGCAATGCTGGCAGCACTCATACCACCTCTGGATATGACACTGAGCACTGACAGGCTGACCCCCCACCCCTGTAACCTCTGCAGCAATGCTGGCAGCACTCATATAACCTCTGGATATGACGCTGAGCACTGACAGGCTGACCCCCCACCCCTGTAACCTCTGCAGCAATGCTGGCAGCACTTATACAACCTCTGGATATGACGCTGAGCACTGACAGGCTGACCCCTCACCCCTGTAACCTCTGCAGCAATGCTGGCAGCACTCGTACAGCCTCTGTATATGACGCTGAGCACTGACAGGCTGACCCCCCCACCCCTGTAACCTCTGCAGCAATGCTGGCAGCACTCATATAACCTCTGGATATGACGCTGAGCACTGACAGGCTGACCCCCCACCCCTGTAACCTCTGCAGCAATGCTGGCAGCACTTATACAACCTCTGGATATGACTCTGAGCACTGACAGGCTGACCCCTCACCCCTGTAACCTCTGCAGCAATGCTGGCAGCACTCGTACAGCCTCTGTATATGACGCTGAGCACTGACAGGCTGCCCCCCCCACCCCTGTAACCTCTGCAGCAATGCTGGCAGCACTCATACAACCTCTGGATATGACGCTGAGCACTGACAGGCTGACCCCCCACCCCTGTAACCTCTGCAGCAATGCTGGCAGCACTCATACAACCTCTGGATATGACGCTGAGCACTGACAGGCTGACCCCCCACCCCTGTAACCTCTGCAGCAATGCTGGCAGCACTCATACAACCTCTGGATATGACGCTGAGCACTGACAGGCTGACCCCCCACTCCTGTAACCTCTGCAGCAATGCTGGCAGCACTCATACAACCTCTGGATATGACGCTGAGCACTGACAGGCTGACCCCCACCCCTGTAATCTCTGCAGCAATGCTGGCAGCACTCATACAACCTCTGGATATGACGCTGAGCACTGACAGGCTGACCCCCACCCCTGTAACCTCTGCAGCAATGCTGGCAGCACTCATACAACCTCTGGATATGACGCTGAGCACTGACAGGCTGACCCCCCACCCCTGTAACCTCTACAGCAATGTTGGCAGCACTCATACAACCTCTGGATATGACGCTGAGCACTGACAGGCTGACCCCCCACCCCTGTAACCTCTGCAGCAATGCTGGCAGCACTCATACAACCTCTGGATATGACGCTGAGCACTGACAGGCTGACCCCCACCCCTGTAACCTCTGCAGCTATGCTGGCAGCACTCATACAACCTCTGGATATGACGCTGAGCACTGACAGGCTGACCCCCCCCCCCCCCCCCCCCCGTAACCTCTGCAGCAATGCTGGCAGCACTCATACAACCTCTGGATATAACACTGAGCACTGACAGGCTGACCCCCCCACCCCTGTAACCTCTGCAGCAATGCTGGCAGCACTCATACAACCTCTGGATATGACGCTGAGCACTGATAGGCTGACCCCCCACCCCTGTAATCTCTGCAGCAATGCTGGCAGCACTCATACAACCTCTGGATATGACGCTGAGCACTGACAGGCTGACCCCCCACCCCTGTAACCTCTGCAGCAATGCTGGCAGCACTCATACAACCTCTGGATATAACACTGAGCACTGACAGGCTGACCCCCCCACCCCTGTAACCTCTGCAGCAATGCTAGCAGCACTCATACAACCTCTGGATATGACGCTGAGCACTGACAGGCTGACCCCCCACCCCTGTAACCTCTGCAGCAATGCTGGCAGCACTCATACAACCTCTGGATATGACGCTGAGCACTGACAGGCTGACCCCCCACCCCTGTAACCTCTGCAGCAATGCTGGCAGCACTCATACAGCCTCTGGATATGACGCTGAGCACTGACAGGCTGACCCCCCACCCCTGTAACCTCTGCAGCAATGCTGGCAGCACTCATACAACCTCTGGATATGACGCTGAGCACTGACAGGCTGACCCCCCACCCCTGTAACCTCTACAGCAATGCTGGCAGCACTCATACAACCTCTGGATATGACGCTGAGCACTGACAGGCTGACCCCCACCCCTGTAACCTCTACAGCAATGCTGGCAGCACTCATATAACCTCTGGATATGACGCTGAGCACTGACAGGCTGACCCCCACCCCTGTAACCTCTGCAGCAATGCTGGCAGCACTCATACAACCTCTGGATATGACGCTGAGCACTGACAGACTGACCCCTCACCCCTGTAACCTCTGCAGCAATGCTGGCAGCACTCATACAACCTCTGGATATGACGCTGAGCACTGACAGACTGACCCCTCACCCCTGTAACCTCTACAGCAATGCTGGCAGCACTCATATAACCTCTGGATATGACTCTGAGCACTGACAGGCTGACCCCCGACCCCTGTAACCTCTGCAGCAATGCTGGCAGCACTCACACAACCTCTGGATATGACGCTGAGCACTGACAGGCTGACCCCCGACCCCTGTAACCTCTGCAGCAATGCTGGCAGCGCTCATACAACCTCTGTATATGACTCTGAGCACTGACAGGCGGACCCCTCACCCCTGTCACCTCTGCAGCAATGCTGGCAGCACTCATACAGCCTCTGGATATGACGCTGAGCACTGACAGGCTGACCCCCCACCCCTGTCACCTCTGCAGCAATGCTGGCAGCACTCATACAACCTCTGGATATGACGCTGAGCACTGACAGGCTGACCCCCCACCCCTGTAACCTCTGCAGCAATGCTGGCAGCACTCATACAACCTCTGGATATGACGCTGAGCACTGACAGGCTGACCCCCCACCCCTGTAACCTCTGCAGCAATGCTGGCAGCACTCATACAACCTCTGGATATGACGCTGAGCACTGACAAGCTGACCCCCCCACCCCTGTAACCTCTGCAGCAATGCTGGCAGCACTCATACAACCTCTGGATATGACGCTGAGCACTGACAGGCTGACCCCTCACCCCTGTAACCTCTGCAGCAATGCTGGCAGCACTCATACAACCTCTGGATATGACGCTGAGCACTGACAGGCTGACCCCCCACCCCTGTCACCTCTGCAGCAATGCTGGCAGCACTCATACAACCTCTGGATATGACGCTGAGCACTGACAGGCTGACCCCCCACCCCTGTAACCTCTGCAGCAATGCTGGCAGCACTCATACAACCTCTGGATATGACGCTGAGCACTGACAGGCTGACCCCCCACCCCTGTAACCTCTGCAGCAATGCTGGCAGCACTCATACAACCTCTGGATATGACGCTGAGCACTGACAAGCTGACCCCCCCACTCCTGTAACCTCTGCAGCAATGCTGGCAGCACTCATACAACCTCTGGATATGACGCTGAGCACTGACAGGCTGACCCCCCACTCCTGTAACCTCTGCAGCAATGCTGGCAGCACTCATACAACCTCTGGATATGACGCTGAGCACTGACAGGCTGACCCCCCACCCCTGTAACCTCTGCAGCAATGCTGGCAGCACTCATACAACCTCTGGATATGACGCTGAGCACTGACAGGCTGACCCCCCACCCCTGTAACCTCTGCAGCAATGCTGGCAGCACTCATACAACCTCTGGATATGACGCTGAGCACTGACAGGCTGACCCCCCACCCCTGTAACCTCTGCAGCAATGCTGGCAGCACTCATACAACCTCTGGATATAACACTGAGCACTGACAGGCTGACCCCCCACCCCTGTAACCTCTGCAGCAATGCTGGCAGCACTCATACCACCTCTGGATATGACGCTGAGCACTGACAGGCTGACCCCCCACCCCTGTAACCTCTGCAGCAATGCTGGCAGCACTCATACAACCTCTGGATATGACTCTGAGCACTGACAGGCTGACCCCCACCCCTGTAACCTCTGCAGCAATGCTGGCAGCACTCATACCACCTCTGGATATGACACTGAGCACTGACAGGCTGACCCCCCACCCCTGTAACCTCTGCAGCAATGCTGGCAGCACTCATATAACCTCTGGATATGACGCTGAGCACTGACAGGCTGACCCCCCACCCCTGTAACCTCTGCAGCAATGCTGGCAGCACTTATACAACCTCTGGATATGACGCTGAGCACTGACAGGCTGACCCCTCACCCCTGTAACCTCTGCAGCAATGCTGGCAGCACTCGTACAGCCTCTGTATATGACGCTGAGCACTGACAGGCTGACCCCCCCACCCCTGTAACCTCTGCAGCAATGCTGGCAGCACTCATATAACCTCTGGATATGACGCTGAGCACTGACAGGCTGACCCCCCACCCCTGTAACCTCTGCAGCAATGCTGGCAGCACTTATACAACCTCTGGATATGACTCTGAGCACTGACAGGCTGACCCCTCACCCCTGTAACCTCTGCAGCAATGCTGGCAGCACTCGTACAGCCTCTGTATATGACGCTGAGCACTGACAGGCTGACCCCCCCACCCCTGTAACCTCTGCAGCAATGCTGGCAGCACTCATACAACCTCTGGATATGACGCTGAGCACTGACAGGCTGACCCCCCACCCCTGTAACCTCTGCAGCAATGCTGGCAGCACTCATACAACCTCTGGATATGACGCTGAGCACTGACAGGCTGACCCCCCACCCCTGTAACCTCTGCAGCAATGCTGGCAGCACTCATACAACCTCTGGATATGACGCTGAGCACTGACAGGCTGACCCCCCACCCCTGTAACCTCTGCAGCAATGCTGGCAGCACTCATACAACCTCTGGATATGACGCTGAGCACTGACAGGCTGACCCCCCACTCCTGTAACCTCTGCAGCAATGCTGGCAGCACTCATACAACCTCTGGATATGACGCTGAGCACTGACAGGCTGACCCCCACCCCTGTAATCTCTGCAGCAATGCTGGCAGCACTCATACAACCTCTGGATATGACGCTGAGCACTGACAGGCTGACCCCCACCCCTGTAACCTCTGCAGCAATGCTGGCAGCACTCATACAGCCTCTGGATATGACGCTGAGCACTGACAGGCTGACCCCCCACCCCTGTAACCTCTACAGCAATGTTGGCAGCACTCATACAACCTCTGGATATGACGCTGAGCACTGACAGGCTGACCCCCCACCCCTGTAACCTCTGCAGCAATGCTGGCAGCACTCATACAACCTCTGGATATGACGCTGAGCA
The DNA here is from genome assembly GCF_905171765.1 of Bufo bufo. Taxonomy (NCBI): domain Eukaryota; kingdom Metazoa; phylum Chordata; class Amphibia; order Anura; family Bufonidae; genus Bufo; species Bufo bufo. The sequence continues at coordinate 15,495,894 of NC_053392.1, read as the reverse complement.
CTGACAGGCTGACCCCCACCCCTGTAACCTCTGCAGCAATGCTGGCAGCACTCATACAACCTCTGGATATGACGCTGAGCACTGACAGGCTGACCCCCCCCCCCCCCCCCCCCCCGTAACCTCTGCAGCAATGCTGGCAGCACTCATACAACCTCTGGATATAACACTGAGCACTGACAGGCTGACCCCCCCACCCCTGTAACCTCTGCAGCAATGCTGGCAGCACTCATACAACCTCTGGATATGACGCTGAGCACTGATAGGCTGACCCCCCACCCCTGTAATCTCTGCAGCAATGCTGGCAGCACTCATACAACCTCTGGATATGACGCTGAGCACTGACAGGCTGACCCCCCACCCCTGTAACCTCTGCAGCAATGCTGGCAGCACTCATACAACCTCTGGATATAACACTGAGCACTGACAGGCTGACCCCCCCACCCCTGTAACCTCTGCAGCAATGCTAGCAGCACTCATACAACCTCTGGATATGACGCTGAGCACTGACAGGCTGACCCCCCACCCCTGTAACCTCTGCAGCAATGCTGGCAGCACTCATACAACCTCTGGATATGACGCTGAGCACTGACAGGCTGACCCCCCACCCCTGTAACCTCTGCAGCAATGCTGGCAGCACTCATACAGCCTCTGGATATGACGCTGAGCACTGACAGGCTGACCCCCCACCCCTGTAACCTCTGCAGCAATGCTGGCAGCACTCATACAACCTCTGGATATGACGCTGAGCACTGACAGGCTGACCCCCCACCCCTGTAACCTCTACAGCAATGCTGGCAGCACTCATATAACCTCTGGATATGACGCTGAGCACTGACAGGCTGACCCCCTGTCTTTTGTTTTCAGATCCTCAGAGAGTTCTTTGCCCTGAGGAGCTTCCAGTGACCAGTATGAGAGAGTGTGAGAGCAATAACACCAAATTTACCACACCTGCACCCCATTCACACCTTGTAATACTAATGAGTCACATGACACTGGGGAGGTAAAATGGCTAAATGTGCACAATTTGGCCATTTTCACTTAGGGGTGCACTCACTTTTGTTCCCAGTGGTTCAGACATTAAGGCTGTGTCTTGAGCTATTTTGACGGCACACCAAACTTACACTGTTATACAAGCTGTACACGGACTACTGTACAAGTGTCAGATCTTCAGTGTTGTCCCATGAAATGACAGAAGAAATATTTACAAAAATGTAAGGGGTGTACTCACGATTGTGAGATACTGTATATACATCAACCAAACCAAGCTTATTAGTATGGCCCCATGTTATAGGGAAATAATAATCCTAAATATGGTCCTGGTGTGTGTGTGTGTGTGTGTGGGGGACCATCTTGGTATGGCCTCCTGGTGTGGTGGAGTAACCATCTCAGTATGGCCCCGTAGTGTAGAGAAATAACCACCTCAAATATGGTCCTGGTGTGGTGTTGTAACCATCCCAGGTATTGCCGCCTGTTGTGAAGAAATAACCCTTGAACCCTTGGCGTTGAGAAGTAACCATCTCAGTATGTCCCGCTGGTGTACAGAGTTAGCATTTTTGGCATGGTCCCCGGGTGTGGAGGAGTAACCATCTTAGGTATTGTACCCTGGTGTGGAGGGGTAACCATCTCATGTATTGTACCCTGGTGTGGAGGGGTAACCATCTAAGGTATTGCACCCCGGTGTGGAGGGGTAACCATCTCATGTATTGCACCCTGGTGTGGAGGGGTAACCATCTCAGGTATTGTACCCTGGTGTGGAAGGGTAACCATCTAAGGTATTGTACCCTGGTGTGGAGGAGTAACCATCTCAGGTATTGCACCCTGGTGTGGAGGGGTAACCATCTAAGGTATTGTACCCTGGTGTGGAGGGGTAACCATCTCAGGTATTGTACCCTGGTGTGGAGGGGTAACCATGTAAGGTATTGCACCCTGGTGTGGAGGAGTAACCATCTCAGGTATTGTACCCTGGTGTGGAGGGGTAACCATCTCATGTATTGTACAATGGTGTGGAGGGGTAACCATCTAAGGTATTGTACCCTGGTGTGGAGGGGTAACCATCTCAGGTATTGCACCCTGGTGTGGAGGGGTAACCATGTAAGGTATTGCACCCTGGTGTGGAGGAGTAACCATCTCAGGTATTGTACCCTGGTGTGGAGGGGTAACCATCTCATGTATTGTACCCTGGTGTGGAGGGGTAACCATCTCATGTATTGTACCATGGTGTGGAGGGGTAACCATCTAAGGTATTGCACCCTGGTGTGGAGGAATAACCATCTCAGGTATTGCACCCTGGTGTGGAGGGGTAACCATCTCATGTATTTTACCCTGGTGTGGAGGGGTAACCATCTAAGGTATTGCACCCTGGTGTGGAGGGATAACCATCTCAGGTATTGTACCATGGTGTGGAGGGGTAACCATCTAAGGTATTGTACCCTGGTCTGGAGGGGTAACCATCTCATGTATTGTACCATGGTGTGGAGGGGTAACCATCTAAGGTATTGCACCCTGGTGTGGAGGAGTAACCATCTCAGGTATTGCACCCTGGTGTGGAGGGGTAACCATCTAAGGTATTGCACCCTGGTGTGGAGGAGTAACCATCTCAGGTATTGCACCCTGGTGTGGAGGGGTAACCATCTAAGGTATTGCACCCTGGTGTGGAGGAGTAACCATCTCAGGTATTGTACCCTGGTGTGGAGGGGTAACCATCTAAGGTATTGTACCCTGGTGTGGAGGAGTAACCATCTCATGTATTGTACCATGGTGTGGAGGGGTAACCATCTAAGGTATTGCACCCTTGTGTGGAGGAGTAACCATCTCAAGTATTGCACCCTGGTGTGGAGGGGTAACCATCTAAGGTATTGTACCCTGGTGTGGAGGGGTAACCATCTAAGGTATTGTACCCTCGTGTGGAGGGGTAACCATCTCATGTATTGTACCCTGGTGTGGAGGGGTAACCATCACAGGTATTGCACCCTGGTGTGGACAGGTAACCATCTCAGGTATTGCACCCTGGTGTGGAGGGGTAACCATCTCAGGTATTGCACCCTGGTGTAGAGGGGTAACCATCTAAGGTATTGCACCCCGGTGTGGAGGGGTAACTATCTCAAGTATTGTACCCTGGTGTGAAGGAGTAACCATCTCAGGTATTGTACCCTGGTGTGAAGGAGTAACCATCTCAGGTATTGTACCCTGGTGTGGAGGGGTAACCATCTCAGGTATTGCACCCTAGTGTGGACGGGTAACCATCTCAGGTATTGTACCCTGGTGTGGAGGGGTAACCATCTCAGGTATTGTACCCTGGTTTGGAGGGTTAACCATCTCAGGTATGGCCCCCTGGTGTGGAGGAGTAACCATCTTAGGTATGGCCCCCTGGTGTGGAGGGTTAACCATCTCAGGTATTGTACCCTGGTGTGCAGGGGTAACCATCTCAGGTATTGTACCCTGGTGTGGAGGGATAACATCTCAGGTATTGTACCCTGGTGTGGAGGGGTAACATCTCAGGTATTGTACCCTGGTGTGGAATGGTAACTATCTAAGGTATTGTACCCTGGTGTGGAGGGTTAACCATCTAAGGTATTGTACCCTGGTGTGGAGGGGTAACCATCTAAGGTATTGTACCCTGGTGTGGAGGGGTAACCATCTCAGGTATTGTACCATGGTGTGGAGGGGTAACCATCTAAGGTATTGCACCCTGGTGTGGAGGAATAACCATCTCAGGTATTGCACCCTGGTGTGGAGGGGTAACCATCTCATGTATTTTACCCTGGTGTGGAGGGGTAACCATCTAAGGTATTGCACCCTGGTGTGGAGGGGTAACCATCTCAGGTATTGTACCATTGTGTGGAGGGGTAACCATCTAAGGTATTGTACCCTGGTCTGGAGGGGTAACCATCTCATGTATTGTACCATGGTGTGGAGGGGTAACCATCTAAGGTATTGCACCCTGGTGTGGAGGAGTAACCATCTCAGGTATTGCACCCTGGTGTGGAGGGGTAACCATCTAAGGTATTGCACCCTGGTGTGGAGGGGTAACCATCTAAGGTATTGCACCCTGGTGTGGAGGAGTAACCATCTCAGGTATTGTACCCTGGTGTGGAGGGGTAACCATCTAAGGTATTGTACCCTGGTGTGGAGGAGTAACCATCTCATGTATTGTACCATGGTGTGGAGGGGTAACCATCTAAGGTATTGCACCCTTGTGTGGAGGAGTAACCATCTCAAGTATTGCACCCTGGTGTGGAGGGGTAACCATCTAAGGTATTGTACCCTGGTGTGGAGGGGTAACCATCTAAGGTATTGTACCCTCGTGTGGAGGGGTAACCATCTCATGTATTGTACCCTGGTGTGGAGGGGTAACCATCACAGGTATTGCACCCTGGTGTGGACAGGTAACCATCTCAGGTATTGCACCCTGGTGTGGAGGGGTAACCATCTCAGGTATTGCACCCTGGTGTAGAGGGGTAACCATCTAAGGTATTGCACCCCGGTGTGGAGGGGTAACTATCTCAAGTATTGTACCCTGGTGTGAAGGAGTAACCATCTCAGGTATTGTACCCTGGTGTGAAGGAGTAACCATCTCAGGTATTGTACCCTGGTGTGGAGGGGTAACCATCTCAGGTATTGCACCCTAGTGTGGACGGGTAACCATCTCAGGTATTGTACCCTGGTGTGGAGGGGTAACCATCTCAGGTATTGTACCCTGGTTTGGAGGGTTAACCATCTCAGGTATGGCCCCCTGGTGTGGAGGAGTAACCATCTTAGGTATGGCCCCCTGGTGTGGAGGGTTAACCATCTCAGGTATTGTACCCTGGTGTGCAGGGGTAACCATCTCAGGTATTGTACCCTGGTGTGGAGGGATAACATCTCAGGTATTGTACCCTGGTGTGGAGGGGTAACATCTCAGGTATTGTACCCTGGTGTGGAATGGTAACCATCTAAGGTATTGTACCCTGGTGTGGAGGGTTAACCATCTAAGGTATTGTACCCTGGTGTGGAGGGGTAACCATCTAAGGTATTGTACCCTGGTGTGGAGGGGTAACCATCTAAGGTATTGTACCCTGGTGTGGATGGGTAACCATCTCAGGTATTGTACCCTGGTGAGGGATAACATCTCAGGTAACCATCATAGGCTTCAGTTACCTGTTGACTTGTAATTTTTAGGTAAAGATGTATTAACTCTTTATAGTGACATACTCATATCTATTTTGGAGGATTTATGCTTTGTGTCTGCAGTCGGATCAACTTGACCCTTTGTTATAGAATACGGCTGCCAGGAAAGAATAACTGCAGGTGGAACGGGCACTTCAGAGGGATGACACTAATTTATTTGGGGCTAGGAATTACCCATGTACAGTGTTTGGGTTCTTTTCTTGTGGGCAGCATACCCAGGGAAAACAAAGTGCGTTTCCCTTCTGTGGCCGGACTATAGACTTGCATCCCTGCCCAGTAGGAGAAGAGTTTGCCTCCCTGGAATAGAAACAAGCTTCCTAAGGAATCATCGGTGATAAGAGCCATTATTGAGGGCCACAGACACCTTTGCGCATGGTGGAGGACTTATAGCTTCAGGCAGCCACACCATAACTCTGGGAAACAGATGAGTTTACCTGTCCCCAATGTTCAGCTTGTAGGGAAAGGACAAGGAATAGGACTAAGCACATCAACAGGAACAAGGTACACCTTAACCACAGCTCAAATGAAACCTAAGAAAGCCTGGAAACAGTGAATTTGCAGAATTTACTCTAATACCAACCAGAGACTGTATTTTGTACTGCTACCATCAAAGTCAACATCAGTAAAAGTTGTGAGTTGCATCTTACCACTGTCTACCTCATTATTACTACTAATGGTTGTACCACCATTAACGGTTTTGGCGTCACGACAAAAACCATCAAGGGACTTAGCCGCAACAAGCACCCTAAGCACCCCTAACATCGAGGGCACCTCAACCACTATCTTGGCTGATGCTTCCTACCACAGAGCGTGCCCCGGAGGATTTCGTGCTGTCCACCTCAACACTGTGCTGCCGGCCCAGGGAGGCTTTCTGCTAACCGTGAGTAAACTGATGAACTGTGTGTTATTATTTGGCCCCTCATCGGTCCACCGTGCACCTCACGTGTTGCCCCTGCGCTACTGGCTGGCTGCATATTCATTGTCCCATCCTCAGAACTTGGTGCAATGCATGTAGAACAATCTATGGTTTGTTTGTTAGAACCAGACAAAATGTCGGCCTCCCTGATGGAAACCGGACCAATCTTATTATAGTAAATGGGGTACCAGGCTGAGCTCTGAAGTGTCCAGGCTGAAGGATGTGGTAATGGTGAAGTCATCCAAAAGTGGTCATGGTGGTTAGATACAGGAGGGAGGATCTTCAGTGGGGTCCTGGGTGCTCATAAACTGTACTGGCTCTGCTAGAATGTGCCGGTGCACGTTTCTCATAGTATTCGCACTTCACCCGACTCCTTCTGTGATTTAAATAAAGCCATTGTGTCCATTTTGACTCCCAAAATAACGTGTTTGGTAGATTTATTTCAAGTCTATGTCTACTGTACTTTGGGCTGTTTAAAAGTGGAGTCATGGTCCATCCCATATACAGAAGTCCATATACCCAGTCCTGTCATACTGGATCCTGACTGCTCTTCTGCTGTATCTAAGTCTATCATATGAGATACTGTTTGCTGTGTGTGAAAGCTCCTGGGGGAAGCCTCTACTGGAGCCTCTGCCTGGAGTATCAGTGGGACAACTGATCCTGCTGAAGCTGGACCATGCAAAGGCCTTTGGTTGAGTTGATCATGAGTAACCCTGGTCAGTCCCTTTTAGATGTGGTCCACCTGGATTGGGGGTGTTGTAAATTGGCTAAAATCAGTGTTTCAAGGGGCAGAGAGCTTACTCAGTGTGTATGGTTAGTCAAGTGGAGCAAAAGGGATAGGTTATGATAATTACGAGTAGATCCGGATGGAAGCTTCCCTGATCCCACTTTTTTGTTTTAGCAGTGTCCACTCTCTGTGGACCTAAAACTGGTTCTTCCGTATGTTGTTGGGATATAGGCTGAACCTCATCAGGAAGGATGTTACCAACAAGCAGATGCGACTTGGGGTTTGATATGACCAACTCTGTTGTCTTCTTTGGGAATACATTTAATAAGACAAACATCTCAAACCTCTAAATGGAAGGGGGTTCTTTGTGAGTATCCTCATGTGAACACGTTTTTAAGCCCTTCTTCCAAGACTGGGAAAACAGAGGGCAAGTGACAGATATCAGAACACCCCCATGTTACCCTGACACTTTATTCTACCTTGTGTCTGAAGGTGTCTGGCGCCTGGGGATGTGGGAGATCAACTGAGGAAATTCCTTGACCATATTGTCCTGTTGACCCATTTCTAAAAACCGCTGGTCTTCAAGGATGGTCCAGGAAATGTTTTTAAGATTGTGCTTTGTTCACTGAGTTTAGTAAGAATCCGCCAGAAGTTCTAGGATATTATCTTGTTGCTCCTTCTATGATAAACGCTATGTAAGGGATGATCTCAACTTCAGTAGATCTGGTGAGAGAAGTTTTCCCTGGGAGGAGTGTGGCTGAGAAGCACATTAATTCAGAGCTGAGCAAATGGTGGGACACTCCATAGTCTGACCTAAACTTGGCGATTTGAGCTACTTGGAAATGGTCTGTGGGGCCTTCCAGGAATCGAGGATGTTTAACTTGTGAAATTTTTTGCTAGTTACACTTGAGCTCAGATATGACATATGGATTGCCAGGTATTTAGTGATGCCACTGAACAAAATTCTTCTCAACATCTTCTCTGATTTAGTAAACGTCTAGTCTTTACATTAGACTAGCTTCTCAGTTATATAGAGATTTTTACTTTAAGTAACCTTGGTCTGGTGGGCTTCGATATTCAGTTGGTGGACTCCTATATGTTGGTGTGGTATGCTCTTAAACCTTAACGGCACGCTGCTATATCCTGGTGATGGACTCCTATATGCTGGTGTTGATCTCATATTCTCGTAGTAGACTCCTAGATGCTGGTGATGAACTCCTATATCCTCATGGTGAACTGCTGTATCCTGGTGATAGACTCTTATCTGTTGGTAATGGGCTCTTATATCCTTGTGGTGAACTCCTACAGGGAGTGCAGAATTATTAGGCAAGTTGTATTTTTGAGGATTAATTTTATTATTGAACAACAACCATGTTCTCAATGAACCCAAAAAACTCATTAATATCAAAGCTGAATATTTTTGGAAGTAGTTTTTAGTTTGTTTTTAGTTTTAGCTATTTTAGGGGGATATCTGTGTGTGCAGGTGACTATTACTGTGCATAATTATTAGGCAACTTAACAAAAAACAAATATATACCCATTTCAATTATTTATTTTTACCAGTGAAACCAATATAACATCTCAACATTCACAAATATACATTTCTGACATTCAAAAACAAAACAAAAACAAATCAGTGACCAATATAGCCACCTTTCTTTGCAAGGACACTCAAAAGCCTGCCATCCATGGATTCTGTCAGTGTTTTGATCTGTTCATCATCAACATTGCGTGCAGCAGCAACCACAGCCTCCCAGACACTGTTCAGAGAGGTGTACTGTTTTCCCTCCTTGTAAATCTCACATTTGATGATGGACCACAGGTTCTCAATGGGGTTCAGATCAGGTGAACAAGGAGGCCATGTCATTAGATTTTCTTCTTTTATACCCTTTCTTGCCAGCCACGCTGTGGAGTACTTGGACGCGTGTGATGGAGCATTGTCCTGCATGAAAATCATGTTTTTCTTGAAGGATGCAGACTTCTTCCTGTACCACTGCTTGAAGAAGGTGTCTTCCAGAAACTGGCAGTAGGACTGGGAGTTGAGCTTGACTCCATCCTCAACCCGAAAAGGCCCCACAAGCTCATCTTTGATGATACCAGCCCAAACCAGTACTCCACCTCCACCTTGCTGGCGTCTGAGTCGGACTGGAGCTCTCTGCCCTTTACCAATCCATCCATCTGGCCCATCAAGACTCACTCTCATTTCATCAGTCCATAAAACCTTAGAACAATCAGTCTTGAGATATTTCTTGGCCCAGTCTTGACGTTTCAGCTTGTGTGTCTTGTTCAGTGGTGGTCGTCTTTCAGCCTTTCTTACCTTGGCCATGTCTCTGAGTATTGCACACCTTGTGCTTTTGGGCACTCCAGTGATGTTGCAGCTCTGAAATATGGCCAAACTGGTGGCAAGTGGCATCTTGGCAGCTGCACGCTTGACTTTTCTCAGTTCATGGGCAGTTATTTTGCGCCTTGGTTTTTCCACACGCTTCTTGCGACCCTGTTGACTATTTTGAATGAAACACTTGATTGTTCGATGATCACGCTTCAGAAGCTTTGCAATTTTAAGAGTGCTGCATCCCTCTGCAAGATATCTCACTATTTTTGACTTTTCTGAGCCTGTCAAGTCCTTCTTTTGACCCATTTTGCCAAAGGAAAGGAAGTTGCCTAATAATTATGCACACCTAATATAGGGTGTTGATGTCATTAGACCACACCCCTTCTCATTACAGAGATGCACATCACCTAATATGCTTAATTGGTAGTAGGCTTTTGAGCCTATACAGCTTGGAGTAAGACAATATGCATAAAGAGGATGATGTGGTCAAAATACTCATTTGCCTAATAATTCTGCACGCAGTGTATATCCTGGAGGCTTTCTCCTATTTACCTGTGGTTTGCTCTTAAATCTTAATGATGGACTCCTATATGCTGGTGTCGGGCTCGTATATACTGGTGAAGGATTCCTATATACTGGTGATGGACTCCTATATACTTGTAATGAACTCATATGTTGATGATGGGATCTTATATCCTCATCGTGGACTCCTATATGCTGGTGAAGGACTCCTATATGCTGGTGGCGGTCTCTTATAGTCTCATGGTGAACTATTATATGCTGGTGATGGTGTCTTATATCCTCGTGGTGAACTCCTATATGCTGGTGATAGGCTCCTATATCCTGGTGATGGACTCCTATATCTTTGTGGTGCTGGGGATATTAATTCCTCAGGGTGGTGGACTGTACAGTGATTTGGGCTATTTGTGTGATTTATTCTCAGGTGACATTGGAATCTTCTATGGACATGATGAATATTGGACTATGTTTTCATTGATTTTATTCATTTCATTTCTGCATTTTAATAATTGTATCTGTGTTTCGTTTCCTCACCATTTTCGAATCTCTGCCCGATCTGCTTTCTCTGTCTCGGTGTACAGTATCCTGGCTATAAAGGGTTGAGGAGAAATGAACAGAGGGCCCAGGGTTGTCAGGCCTCGTCCTGTGGTGATGATCAAAAGGCTTTGGAGCAGATGATGACCATGTCACTGCGAAGTGTCACAGATTCACACGTCTGGTGGCAATTACATGTGTAAAGTCACACGTTTATGGGCATTTCCTATGACCTATGATGACGGGTCTGTCAGCTCAGCTCAGCCCTCTTGGTGGAGGAGAGAATCGTCCTGACTCCATGATTCACATCTGATGTCATAATGAGGGTGATAAAGTAATATACAATGATCCATGAAGGGTGATGAGAAATGGAGAGACCCAAAAGAGAAGATAGTTCAGCAAGTAGAGGGAGGAGAGAGACAGATACAAGATAAGAGAGAACTGAATACAAGATACTGGAGAGACAGGAAATACAGGAGTGACAGTACAAAACATAGGCTAAAGAGACAGATACAGAATACTCTAGGAGATACAGTGAAGGCAGGAAATGCAGGGGAGACATGAGATACAATGGAGGCAGGAAATGCAGGAGATACTGAGGAGACAGGAGATACAAGGGAGGCAGGAAATGCAGGAGATACTGAGGAGACAGGAGATACAATGGAGGCAGGAAATGCAGGAGATACTGAGGAGGCAGGAAATGCAGGAGATACTGAGGAGACAGGAGATACAAGGGAGGCAGGAAATGCAGGAGATACTGAGGAGACAGGAGATACAATGGAGGCAGGAAATGCAGGAGATACTGAGGAGGCAGGAAATGCAGGAGATACTGAGGAGGCAGGAGATACAATGGAGGCAGGAAATGCAGGAGATACTGAGGAGGCAGGAAATGCAGGGGAGACAGGAGATACAATGGAGGCAGGAAATGCAGGAGATACTGAGGAGGCAGGAAATGCAGGGGAGACAGGAGATACAATGGAGGCAGGAAATGCAGGAGATACTGAGGAGGCAGAAAATGCAGGGGAGACAGGAGGTACAAGGGAGGCAGGAAATGCAGGAGATACTGAAGAGGCTGGAAATGCAGGGGAGACAAGAGGTACAAGGGAGCAGGAAATACATAGGACAGGAAATACAGGGGAGGCAGGAAATGCAGGAGATACTGAGGAGGCAAGAAATGCAGGGGAGACAAGAGGTCCAGGGGGCAGGAAATGCAGGAGATACTGAGGAGCCAGGAAATGTGGGGGAGACAGGAGGTACAGGGGGGCAGGAAATACATAGGACAGAAAATACAGGGGAGACAGCAAATGCAGGGGAGACAGGGGGCAGGGAATACAAAGGACAGGAAATACAGGGGAGGCAGCCAATACAGGAGATACTGAAGAGGCAGGAAATTCAGGGGAGACAAGAGGTACAGGGGGGCAGGAAATACCTAGGACAGGAAATACAGGGGAGGCAGCAAATGCAGGAGATACTGAGGCAGGAAATTCCAGGGGGCAGGAAATACATAGGACAGGAAATACAGGGGAGGCAGCAAATGCAGGATATACTGAGGGGGCAAGAAATGCAGGGGAGACAGGGGGGCAGGAAATGTAGGGGAGACAGGAGGTACAAGGGAGGCAGGAAATGCAGGAGATACTGAAGAGGCTGGAAATGCAGGGGAGACAAGAGGTACAAGGGAGCAGGAAATACATAGGACAGGAAATACAGGGGAGGCAGGAAATGCAGGAGATACTGAGGAGGCAAGAAATGCAGGGGAGACAAGAGGTCCAGGGGGCAGGAAATGCAGGAGATACTGAGGAGCCAGGAAATGCGGGGGAGACAGGAGGTACAGGGGGGCAGGAAATACATAGGACAGAAAATACAGGGGAGACAGCAAATGCAGGGGAGACAGGGGGCAGGGAATACAAAGGACAGGAAATACAGGGGAGGCAGCCAATGCAGGAGATACTGAAGAGGCAGGAAATTCAGGGGAGACAAGAGGTACAGGGGGGCAGGAAATACCTAGGACAGGAAATACAGGGGAGGCAGCAAATGCAGGAGATACTGAGGCAGGAAATTCCAGGGGGCAGGAAATACATAGGACAGGAAATACAGGGGAGGCAGCAAATGCAGGATATACTGAGGGGGCAAGAAATGCAGGGGAGACAGGGGGGCAGGAAATGCAGGGGAGACAGGAGGTACAGGGGGCAGGAAATACAGAGGAGACAGGAGGTACAGGGGGCAGGAAATGCAGAGGACAGGAGATACAGGGGAGGCAGCGAATGCAGGGGAGACAGGAGATACAGGGGGCAGGAAATACAGAGGACAGGAGATACAGGGGAGGCAGTGAATGCAGGGGAGACAGGAGATACAGGGGAGGCAGTGAATGCAGGGGAGACAGGAGATACAGGGGAGGCAGTGAATGCAGGGGAGACAGGAAATACAGGGGAGACAGGAGATACAGGGGAGGGATCGGATGGAAGAATATGTATGAACATGATCACAGGTTTTTATAAATGGACTGTTCCATTTGCTCTATGACTTGTACATGTCGCTGCTTCCATCAGAATCGGCGAGATAGAGACAGGTGGAGCTTATAAGGTACAGAAGACATTGTACTTTCCTGGGACGGTCTGCTATGTCTTTGACCTCCCATATACAGTATCAGGCTGTGTAGGAGGTGGGGTGGATGGACACTGGACTGGGAAAGATGATATCATCAATACGAGACAGTGATGTGACCACCCCCCAGCTGATAGATCACCTCTTCTGCCCCAGAAGATGGCTCTTGCCACCTTCACAGGTTGAGATGATCCTATCCATCCCCCAGATAAGACGATGGCCTAACAAATCTAGGGAAGTCAGTCAACATAGTGGAGTCATGTATACATTTATGACCACCCAACTGTCCTCCATATACCACCAACATCCCCCCCCCCCAACACACACACAAACTGGATGATCAGACACCGAGCCGCTGCCATCAAAGTAATGGAATATTAAATGACTTGACAAACAGTAGACGACGTTCTGCTCTGCGCTTAGGTATGAGGCACATGTACACAGCTGTCTGTCCAAGGCTGGAGATTACTGAGGTGGGAGCAATGAGGGCCTGACCCCATAAGACATTATTTATACCACAAAGAGCGCAGTTCACCAATAACCCCCAGCATCTTACTCTAGATCTTCCCAGTCTTGAGTCTGGTCCACCCTCCTGTATCACTATGTATAAATATGAAGGTTTATACATGACATTTATCTTATAACATTTTTGTGTCCTCCCACAATTCCTCTGTTCATTCTGCTCTTTCTGGATGATGAACAGAATGCCAGGACTACAGTGAAGACTGATACACAACAGTATAGGAGAGCATTCAGATGTGGAAAGGTGGGTGACACTCCCTATGTAATTTGGAATAATTTTTGAAGTGTAACTATAATTTTTCTATTTTGAATTCATCACGTGACAATATAAATCAGATTCTACTAGAGGGCCCTCATCATCCTCACCTTCTCTCTGATCTCTTATTCTCCTGGTGATCATCTATGCTGAGGTCTAGGAGACCATGATCACTTGACAACCTGGTAATCAGAAACTGGTTAGAAGACATGACCTCTTAGCCTCCTGGTAATCAGATATGGTAAAGCCTAGGAGACCATGATCTTTTGTGTTCCTGTTGATAAGATGCCAGTGACGTTCAGGATCACTTTTCCTCCTGGTGATCAGATGCTGGTGAGGGCCAGCAGACTATAATCGCTTGTCCTTCTGGTGTGTCCTAGAAGACAATGGTCACTTGTCTTCCTGGTGATCAGATGCTGTTGAGACTCAGGAGACTATGGTCACTTGTTCTCCTGCTGATCAGACTGGTAAGGGCTGGAAGACCATGATCACTTCTACTTATGCTTAACAGATGCTGATGATGGCCAGGAGAACATAGTCTTCTGGGGATTAGATTCTGATGACACTTGATAGACCGTAATTGCTGGTGGGACCCAGGAAACCATGATTGTTTGTCCTCCAGGTGATCAGATGCTAGTGATGGATGGAAGACCATAATCACTTGTTCTTCTGGTGATCAGACACTGGTAAAGCTGGGGAGACGTGTGCTTGTACTCCTGGTAATCAGATGCTGATGAGTGATGGAAGACCGTGATCACTTGTGCTCCTAGCTCTTTTGTTCTCCTGGTGATCAGACACTGATGATGGTCAAGAAAACATGATTTATTTTCCTCCTGGTGATCAGATTATGGTGGGACCCAGAAGACACTGGTCACTTCTCCTGGTGATCAGACACTGGTAAGACCCAGGAGAGTCTGATCGCTTTACCGATCAGACTGGTAAGGGCTGGAAGACCATGATCACTTATCCTCTGGTAAGGTCTGGAAAACCTTGCATGTTTGACTTACTGGTGATCTGATGCTGGTGGGAAGTATATAGACAGGCAGGGTATATATATAGAGACAGGCAGGGGATATATATAGAGACAGGCAGGGGATATATATAGAGACAGGCAGGGGATATATAGAGAGACAGGCAGGGGATATATATAGAGACAGGCAAGGGATATATATATATATATATATATATATATATAGAGAGAGAGACATGCAAGGGATATATAGAGACAGGCAGGGGATATACAGAGACAGGCAGGGGATATATGTATAGAGAGAGAGAAAGAGACAGGCAAGGGATATATGGAGACAGGCAGGGGATATAAAGAGACAGGCAGGGGATATACAGAGTCAGGCAGGGGATATATAGAGACAGGCAGGCCCATATATATATATATATATAGAGACAGGCAGGGGATATATATAGAGACAGGCAGGGGATATAGAGAGACAGGCAGGGGATATATATATATGGAGAGAGAGACAGGCAAGGAATATATAGAGACAGGCAGGGGATATATAGAGACAGGCAGGGGATATATATAGAGACAGGCAAAGGATATATATAGAAATGGTTTTCACTTCACAGGTGTGCCCTGTCAGGTTTAATAAGTGGGATTTCTTGCCTTATAAATGGGGTTGGGACCATCAGTTGCGTTGAGGAGAAGTCAGGTAGATACACAGCTGATAGTCCTACTGAATAGACTTTGTATTATGGCAAGAAAAAAGCAGCTAAGTAAAGAAAAACGAGTGGCCATCATTACTTTAAGAAGTGAAGGTCAGTCAGTCAGCCGAAAAATTGGGAAAACTTTGATAGTAAGGGCTATTTGACCATGAAGGAGAGTGATGGGGTGCTGCGCCAGATGACCTGGCCTCCACAGTCACCGGACCTGAACCCAATCGAGATGGTTTGGGGTGAGCTGGACCGCAGAGTGAAGGCAAAAGGGCCAACAAGTGCTAAGCATCTCTGGGAACTCCTTCAAGACTGTTGGAAGACCATTTCAGGGGACTACCTCTTGAAGCTCATCAAGAGAATGCCAAGAGTGTGCAAAGCAGTAATCAAAGCAAAAGGTGGCTACTTTGAAGAACCTAGAATATGACATATTTTCAGTTGTTTCACACTTGTTTGTTATTTATATAATTCCACATGTGTTAATTCATCGTTTTGATGCCTTCATAGTCATGAAAATAAAGAAAACTCTTTGAATGAGAAGGTGTGTCCAAACCTTTGGTCTGTACTGTATACAGTCCTGATCAAAAGTTTAAGACCACTTGAAAAATGGCAAAAAATCATATTTTACATTGTTGGATCTTAACAAGGTTCCAAGTAGAGCTTCAACATGCAACAAGAAGAAATGAGAGTGAGACAAAACATTTTTGGAGCATTCAATTAATTGAAAATAACGATTAAACTGAAACAGGCTGTTTTTCAGCTAATCCAAATTTTAGGACCACATGCCTTTAAAAGGCCAAATCTGTGCAAAGATGTGGATTCATTGTCATTCTCTGTCAGGTAGTCACACGTTGTGATGGCAAAGGCAAAAAAACTCTCCCATTTTGAACGTAGTCGGGTTGTTGAACTGCATAAGCAGGGTCTTTCACAGCGCGCCATCGCTGCTGAGGTGGGACGCAGTAAGACAGTCATTTGGAATTTCTTAAATGATCCTGAGGGTTATGGAACAAAAAAGTCAAGTGGAAGACCCCAAAAAATTTCACCAGCACTGAGCCGGAGGATCCAATTGTCTGTCCGTCAAGACACTGGACGATCCTCGACCCAAATTAAGGCCCTTACTGGTGCTGACTGCAGCCCCATAACCATCAGACGGCACCTGAGACTGAAGGGCTTCAAAAACAAAAAACGTCTTCAAAGACCTCGTCTCCTTGAACGCCACAGAACTGCTCGTTTGGACTTTGCAAGAGAGCACCAAACATGGGACATTCAAAGGTGGAAGAAAGTTTTATTCTCTGATGAGAAAAAATTTAACCTTGATGGTCCTGATGGTTTCCAACGTTACTGGCCTGACAAGCAGATCCCACCTGAGATGTTTTCTACGTGCCACAGTGGAGGGGGCGCCATAATGGTCTGGGGTGCTTTTTCCTTCAGTGGAACAATGGAGCTTCAGGAAGTGCAGGGGCGTCAAACGGCCGCTGGCTATGTCCAGATGTTGCAGAGAGCATTCCTCATGACTGAGGGCCCTCGTCTGTGTGGTAACGACTGGGTTTTTCAACAGAACAATGCTACAGTACACAATGCCCTCAGGACAAGGGACTTCTTCCAGGAGGATAACATCACTCTTTTGGCCCATCCTGCGTGTTCCCCTGATCTAAATCCAATTGAGAACCTTTGGGGATGGATGGCAAGGGAAGTTTACAAAAATGGACAACAGTTCCAGACAGTAGATGGCCTTCGTGCGACCGTCTTCACCACTTGGAGAAATGTTCCCACTTACCTCATGGAAACGCTTGCATCAAGCATGCCGAAACGAATTTTGGAAGTGATAAACAATAACGGCGGAGCTACTCATTACTACGTTCATGTTTGGAGGTTGGATTTCTGTTTTGAGGGGTTTAGTTTTTTTTGGAGGTGTGGTCCTAAACTTTTGATCAGCTGAAAAACAGCCTGTTTCAGTTTATTCGTTGTTTCCATTAAATTGAATGCTCAAAAAATGTTTTGTCTCACTCCCATTTCTTCTTGTTGCATGTTGAAGCTCTACTTGGAACCTTGTTAAGATCCAGCCATGCTAAATAGGATTTTGTGCCATAGAAAGGTGGGGATATATAGGGACAGGGTTTGTGTGTGTGTATATATATACACTCACCTAAAGAATTATTAGTGCCACCATACTAATACGGTGTTGGACCCCCCCCCCCTTTTGCCTTCAGAACTGCCTTAATTCTATGTGGCGTTGATTCAACAAGGTGCTGATAGCATTCTTTAGAAATGTTGGCCCATATTGATAGGATAGCATCTTGCAGTTGATGGAGATTTGAGGGATGCACATCCAGGGCACGAAGCTCCCGTTCCACCACATCCCAAAGATGCTCTATTGAGTTGAGAGCTGGGGACTGTGGGGGCCATTTTAGTACAGTGAACTCATTGTCATGTTCAAGAAACCAATTTGAAATGATTGGAGCTTTGTTACATGGTGCATTATCCTGCTGGAAGTAGCCATCAGAGGATGGATACATGTTCTCATTCTGTTTACGCCAAATTCGGACTCTACTATTTGAATGTCTCAACAGAAATCGAGACTCATCAGACCAGGCAACATTTTTCCAGTCTTCAACAGTCCAATTTTGGTGAGCTCGTACAAATTGTAGCCTCTTTTTCCTATTTGTAGTGGAGATGAGTGGTACCCGGTGGGGTCTTCTGCTGTTGTAGCCCATCCGCCTCAAGGTTGTGCGTGTTGTGGCTTCACAAATGCTTTGCTGCATACCTCGGTTGTAACGAGTGGTTATTTCAGACAACGTTGCTCTTCTATCAGCTTGAATCAGTCGGCCCATTCTCCTCTGACCTCTAGCATCCACAAGGCATTTTTGCCCACAGGACGGCCGCATACTGGATGTTTTTCCCTTTTCACACCATTCTTTGTAAACCCTAGAAATGGTTGTGCGTGAAAATCCCAGTAACTGAGCAGATTGTCAAATACTCAGACCGGCCCGTCTGGCACCAACAACCATGCCACGCTCAAAATTGCTTAAATCACCTTTCTTTCCCAATCTGACATTCAGTTTGGAGTTCAGGAGATTGTCTTGACCAGGAGCACACCCCTAAATGCATTGAAGCAACTGCCATGTGATTGGTTGACTAGATAATTGCATTAATGAGAAATAGAACAGGTGTTCCTAATAATTCTTTAGGTGAGTGTATATAGACAGGCAGGGGATATATAGAGATAGGCAGGGGATATAGCTATAGACAGGCAGGGGATATATAGAGATAGGCAGGGGATATAGCTATAGACAGGCAGGGGATATATAGAGATAGGCAGGGGATATAGCTATAGACAGGCAGGGGATATATAGAGATAGGCAGGGGATATAGCTATAGACAGGCAGGGGATATATAGAGATAGGCAGGGGATATAGCTATAGACAGGCAGGAGATATATAGAGATAGGCAGGGGATATAGCTATAGACAGGCAGGGGATATATAGAGATAGGCACGGGATATAGCTATAGACAGGCAGGGGATGTATAGAGACAGGCAGGGGATATATCTAAAGACAGGCAGGGGATATATCTATAGACAGGCAGGGGATATATAGAGAGGCAGAGGATATCTATAGACAGGCAGGGGATATATATAGAGACAGGTAGGGGATATATCTATAGACAGGCAGGGGATATATCTAAAGACAGGCAGGGGATATATATAGACAGGCAGGGGATGTATAGAGACAGGCAGGGGATATATCTATAGACAGGCAGGGGATATATAGAGAGGCAGAGGATATCTATAGACAGGCAGGGGATATATCTAAAGACAGGCAGGGGATATATCTATAGACAGGCAGGGGATATATAGAGAGGCAGAGGATATCTATAGACAGGCAGGGGATATATATAGAGACAGGCAGGGGATATATAGAGATAGGCAGGGGATATATCTATAGACAGGCAGGGGATATATAGAGACAGGCAGGGGATATATAGAGACAGGCAGGGGATGTATAGAGACAGGCAGGGGATATATATAGAGACAGGCAGGGGATATATAGAGACAGGTGGGGGATATATAGAGAGAGGCAGGGGATATATAGAGAGACAGGCAGGGGATATATAGAGACAGGCAGGGGATATATCTATAGACAGGCAGGGGATATATAGAGAGAGGTAGGGGATATATAGAGACAGGCAGGGGATATATATACAGACAGGCAGGGGATATATATAGAGAGGCAGGGGATATATAGAGACAGGCAGGGGATATATATAGAGACAGGCAGGGGATATATAGAGAGAGGCAGGGGATATATAGAGAGACAGGCAGGGGATATATAGAGACAGGCAGGGGATATATAGAGACAGGCAGGGGATATATATAGAGACAGGCAGGGGATATATAGAGATAGGCAGGGGATATATATAGAGACAGGCAGGGGATATATAGAGATAGGCAGGGGATATATAGAGATAGGCAGGGGTTTTAGCTTTAGACAGGCAGGGGATATATATAGAGAGGCAGGGGATATATAGAGATAGGCAGGGGATATATAGAGATAGGCAGGGGATATAGCTTTAGACAGGCAGGGGATATAGCTATAAACAGGCAGGGGATATATCTAGAGACAGGTGGGGGATATATAGAGACAGGCAGGGGATATATAGAGAGAGTCAGGGGATATATATAGAGACAGGTGGGGGATATATAGAGACAGGTAGGGGATATATAGAGACAGGCAGGGGATATATAGAGACAGGCAGGGGATATATAGAGACAGGCAGGGGATATATAGAGACAGGTAGGGGATATATAGAGACAGGTAGGGGATATATAGAGACAGGCAGGGGATATATAGAGACAGGTAGGGGATATATAGAGACAGGCAGGAGATATACAGAGACAGGCAGGGGATATATAGAGAGGCAGGGGATATATAGAGACAGGCAGGAGATATACAGAGACAGGCAGGGGATATATATAGACAGGCAGGGGATATATAGAGAGGCAGGGGATATATAGAGACAGGCAGGGGATATATAGAGAGGCAGGGATATATAGAGACAGGCAGGGGATATATATAGAGACAGTCAGGGGATATATAGAGAGAGAGGCAGGGGAATATATAGAGACAGTCAGGGGATATATAGAGACAGGCAGGGGATATATCTATAGACAGGCAGGGGATATATAGAGAGGCAGGGGATGTATAGAGACAGGCAGGGGATATATATAGAGACAGGCAGGGGATATATAGCGAGGCAGAGGATATATATAGAGACAGGCAGGGGATATATAGAGACAGGTGGGGGATATATAGAGAGAGGCAGGGGATATATAGAGAGACAGGCAGGGGATATATAGAGACAGGCAGGGGATATATCTATAGACAGGCAGGGGATATATAGAGAGAGGTAGGGGATATATAGAGACAGGCAGAGGATATATATACAGACAGGCAGGGGATATATATAGAGAGGCAGGGGATATATAGAGACAGGCAGGGGATATATATAGAGACAGGCAGGGGATGTATAGAGAGAGGCAGGGGATATATAGAGAGACAGGGGATATATATAGAGACAGGCAGGGGATATATATACAGACAGGCAGGGGATATATAGAGACAGGCAGGGGATATATAGAGAGGCAGGGGATATATAGAGAGAGGCAGGGGATATATAGAGAGACAGGCAGGGGATATATAGAGAGAGGCAGGGGATATATAGAGACAGGCAGGGGATATATATAGAGACAGGCAGGGGATATATAGAGATAGGCAGGGGATATATCTATAGACAGGGGATATAGCTATAGACAGGCAGGGGATGTATAGAGACAGGTGGGGGATATATAGAGACAGGCAGGGGATATATAGAGAGAGTCAGGGGATATATATAGAGACAGGCAGGGGATATATAGAGACAGGCAGGGGATATATAGAGACAGGCAGGGGATATATAGAGACAGGTAGGGGATATATAGAGACAGGTAGGGGATATATACTGTAGAGACAGGCAGGAGATATACAGAGACAGGCAGGGGATATATAGAGAGGCAGGGGATATATAGAGACAGGCAGGGGATATATAGAGACAGGTAGGGGATATATAGAGACAGGCAGGGGATATATAGAGACAGGCAGGGGATATATAGAGACAGGCAGGGGATATATAGAGACAGGTAGGGGATATATAGAGACAGGTAGGGGATATATAGAGACAGGCAGGGGATATATAGAGACAGGTAGGGGATATATAGAGACAGGCAGGAGATATACAGAGACAGGCAGGGGATATATAGAGAGGCAGGGGATATATAGAGACAGGCAGGAGATATACAGAGACAGGCAGGGGATATATATAGACAGGCAGGGGATATATAGAGAGGCAGGGGATATATAGAGACAGGCAGGGGATATATAGAGAGGCAGGGATATATAGAGACAGGCAGGGGATATATATAGAGACAGTCAGGGGATATATAGAGAGAGAGAGGCAGGGGAATATATAGAGACAGTCAGGGGATATATAGAGACAGGCAGGGGATATATAGAGAGGCAGGGGATGTATAGAGACAGGCAGGGGATATATATAGAGACAGGCAGGGGATATATAGCGAGGCAGAGGATATATATAGAGACAGGCAGGGGATATATAGAGACAGGTGGGGGATATATAGAGAGAGGCAGGGGATATATAGAGAGACAGGCAGGGGATATATAGAGACAGGCAGGGGATATATCTATAGACAGGCAGGGGATATATAGAGAGAGGTAGGGGATATATAGAGACAGGCAGGGGATATATATACAGACAGGCAGGGGATGTATAGAGAGAGGCAGGGGATATATAGAGAGACAGGCAGGGGATATATATACAGACAGGCAGGGGATATATAGAGACAGGCAGGGGATATATAGAGACAGGCAGGGGATATATATAGAGACAGGCAGGGGATATATAGAGATAGGCAGGGGATATAGCTATAGACAGGCAGGGGATATATCTATAGACAGGGGATATAGCTATAGACAGGCAGGGGATGTATAGAGACAGGTGGGGGATATATAGAGACAGGCAGGGGATATATAGAGAGAGTCAGGGGATATATATAGAGACAGGCAGGGGATATATAGAGACAGGCAGGGGATATATAGAGACAGGCAGGGGATATATAGAGACAGGTAGGGGATATATAGAGACAGGCAGGAGATATACAGAGACAGGCAGGGGATATATAGAGAGGCAGGGGATATATAGAGACAGGTAGGGGATATATAGAGACAGGTAGGGGATATATAGAGACAGGCAGGGGATATATAGAGACAGGTAGGGGATATATAGAGACAGGCAGGAGATATACAGAGACAGGCAGGAGATATATAGAGAGGCAGGGGATATATAGAGACAGGCAGGAGATATACAGAGACAGGCAGGGGATATATAGAGAGGCAGGGATATATATAGAGACAGGCAGGGGATATATAGAGACAGGCAGGAGATATACAGAGACAGGCAGGGGATATATAGAGAGGCAGGGGATATCTATAGACAGGCAGGGGATATATAGAGAGGCAGGGGATATATAGAGACAGGCAGGGGATGTATAGAGACAGGCAGGGGATATATATAGAGACAGGCAGGGGATATATAGAGATAGGCAGGGGATATATAGAGATAGGCAGGGGATATAGCTATAGACAGGCAGGGGATATATCTATAGACAGGGGATATAGCTATAGACAGGCAGGGGATGTATAGAGACAGGCAGGGGATGTATAGAGACAGGCAGGGGATGTATAGAGACAGGCAGGGGATTTATAGAGACAGGCAGGGGATGTATAGAGACAGGCAGGGGATGTATAGAGACAGGCAGGGGATATATAGAGAGGCAGGGGATATATAGAGAGGCAGGGGATGTATAGAGACAGGCAGGGGATGTATAGAGACAGGCAGGGGATGTATAGAGACAGGCAGGGGATGTATAGAGACAGGCAGGGGATATATAGAGACAGGCAGGGATGAGGCCAGTCTCTGTCTTGGCAATGAGTGAGAATAATATTATATATCAGTGGGGGAGGGGGTTACATTTTGGGGGTCCTGCCCCCCCCCCTCTACTGTCTCTATTGGGGGGGCTCCAGTCTCTGAGGTGACAGTGCAGTCTCTGCTCTGATGTCTCCTCCTGTCTCTGCTGATGTCACTGAGGACTGAGATATAAGGAGCAGCCACAGAGGAGGCGCAGAGGAGCACAGCTGCAGCTCAGCCAGGTAAGAGGGCTCCTTACATACTCTGTGCTGCTGGGGGATGGCTATATACTCTGAGGTGTGCTTATATACTCTGTGCTGCTGTGGGGTGGCTATATACTCTGAGGTGTGATTATATACTCTGTGCTGCTGGGGGATGGCTATATACTCTGAGGTGTGCTTATATACTCTGTGCTGCTGTGGGATCCCTATATATTGGGCTGCTGGAAGAAGAAGATGGAGATGCTTTTATATTGTGTGGTGTAGAGATGATGTGGGTTACCAGCTATCTATAGATTATTGATAATCCTGAGCTCTCTATAGATTATTGATAACACTGAGCTCTCTATAGATTATTGATAATCCTGAGCTCTCTATAAATTATTGGATAATCCTGAGCTCTCTATAGATTATTGATAATCCTGAGCTCTCTATAGATTATTGGATTATCCTGAGCTCTCTATAGATTATTGGATTATCCTGAGCTATCTATAGATTATTGGATTATCCTGAGCTCTCTATAGATTATTGGATTATTTATTGATAGTACTGAGCTATCTATAGATTATTGATTATCTGAGCTCTCTATAGATTATTGGATTATTTATTGATAGTACTGAGCTATCTATAGATTATTGATTATCTGAGCTATCTATAGATTATTGGATTATTGATTATCCTGAGCTATCTATAGATTTTTGGGTTATTGATTATCCTGAGCTCTCTATAGAATATTGGATTATCCTGAGCTCTCTATAGATTATTCATAACCCTGAGCTCTCTATAGATTATTGATTGTCCGATTGTCCTGAGCTCTCTATAGATTATTGGATTATCCTGAGCTCTCTATAGATTATTGGATTATCCTGAGCTTTCTATAGATTATTGGATTATCCTGAGCTCTCTATAGATTATTGGATTATTCTGAGCTCTCTATAGATTATTGGAATATCCTGAGCTCTCTATAGATTATTGATTATCCTGAGCTCTCTATACATTATTGATAACCCTGAGCTCTCTATAGATTATTGGAATATCCTGAACTATCTATAGATTATTGATTATCCTGAGCTCTCTATAGATTATTGGATTATTGAAAATACTGAAATCTCTAGACTATTGGATTATTTATTGAAAATCTGGAGCTCTCTATAGATTATTGGATTATTGATTATACTGAAATTTTTAGATTATTGGATTATTTATTGAAAATCCTGAGCTCTCTATAGATTATTTGATTTTCTCTATTTTAGGTCACCATGAAGGCTGCCTCATCATCTTCAGTCACGCTGCTCGCCTGCTTTCTGATCTTCACAGGACCGGCAGGGGCCCACCCCTTGGAGAGGAGCTACTTTCAGGGCCCCAGGCTCAGTCTCGATGGATTGTTGAGTGATGAGAGCGCCCAGGCTCTGTTATATTTTATAAGGGAAAGAGCGCCGCAGCTGGAGCTAGGTGACCCCCATCTGCAGCTGAGGCTGAACCAGGGGTCGCTCTCCACTGGGCACCAGATGTCATCCCAGGATCTGGCCCCAGTACTCAGCATCCTTCAGACAGTCTTCCAAGAGTCTCGGCCAGAGGAGTCAGCCAGGACCTTCCTGGAGGTGTTTTCTGACCGCCTGAAGAGAGAAGATCCCCCAATCTCCATAGACTTGACTTATCATATCCTCCGGCATATGATTGACATGGCAAAGACTCAGAACCAGAAGCATCAGGCGGAACAGAACCGCATCATATTTGACTCAGTAGGGAAGTAACAAATCTTAGAGCCATCCCAAACAAGAAGAAATGTCCCCTTGATGTCCACAATGTCCTGCAATGACCACACGTGTCTACATGGTGGTAGGGTGGTCTCTGAGCCAGCGCACGGACTGATGGGACTGGGGGAGGTATATGGATGAGGGGGGTTGTCCTTTATGTACAGGTCTCCAAATATGAACTTCTGAATTCATTATGGTCTTCACTTCTCTTTGTGTTTTCCGCATGCTGAGATGTTGTAGACACTTCCCACCATGACAGATACCAGCTCTGGTCTCATTGAATTACCCCAATAATGTACATGACCAAGGCCAAAAATATCAATAAACCACAACCCCCACATTCACACATGAGCCAAAACAGGTGTTCAGAAGATGGTGGGACCATAGGGGAACAAATTGGGGAAGGCTGAGAACATCTCTGGGAGGACATTTGCCCCACACATGGATGAGGCACCAGCTACGGATCCCTCTTCTGAGGCAGATTAATGTTATCTTTATTTTGGGCTAGGCCACATGTAATCTCCATAGACATGTAGATAATACTGTAAGCATCGGTCAGGACGTGGAACGGACTCAGTGCCATAGTCCACCCGAGCTGATGTATCCCACTAGAGGTTGTACCATATCGTATGCAATAAAGCTGGATGTAAGAAATGAGCTTCTTTACCAAACCCGGTGGCATCACTTTACCCAAACCTGGGGACATCACCTTACCAAACATGGTGACATCACCTTACCAAACTCAGTGACATCATCATGAAATTGAATACTGTGATTTCACAAATATATGAGTTTAAGAAATAAATGAGACTTGTGTGAAACTGGTGGATTCTATGTGTTTCCCTGACGGTGTACATGTACCAGACTCTGCTGGACTTTTCCACCACCAATAGTCACTTGACCAAGGGAGCCTTATAATATGACAACCATATTGTCTCTTCATGAAGGGTCAAACAATGATTACTTCTGCTGAAGGATCCCACACCATCATGTGTAGCTGAATACAGAGAAGGCAGCAGTGCCGGGCGCCATGTTGTTTTTAATGGTACATACCACAGGGATCGGTATTGAAGGGGGTCACTGTTACTAGTACTGTACCACAGGGGTCAGTATTGGATCAGTCACTGTCACTAGTGGGTTAACACAGGGTTCAGTGTTGGAAGGGCGACTGTCACTAATGGGGTACCACAGGTCAGTATTGCAGGGGTCACTGTTACTAGTTGGGATATCACAGGGGTCAGTATTGGAAGAGTCACCATCACTAGTGGGGTACCACAGGGGTCAGTATTAGATCAGTAACTGTCACTAGTGGGGTTACAAAAGTGTTAGTATTGAAGGGGTAACTGTTACTTGTGGGGTACAACATGGGTCAATATTGGATCAGTCACTAGTGGGGCACTGCAAGGGTCAGTATTGGGGGGGTCACTGTTCGTAGTGGGGTACCAAAGGGGTCAGTACCGGATGGGTCACTGTCACTAGTGGGATACCACAGGGGTATGTATTGAAGGGTTCACTGTCACTAGTGGGGTACCTCAGGGGTCAGTATTGGAGGGGTCACTCTCACTAGTGGGGTACCACAGGGGTCAGTATTCAAGAGGTCACTGTCACTAGTGGGGTACAACAGGGATCAGTATTGGATGGGTTTCCCTTCTTTGGTAGGGTTCCACAGGGATCAGAAGTAAAAGGGTCACCATCACTAGTGGGGTAACACAGGGTTCAGTATTAGAGGGGTCACTGTCACTAATGGGGTACCACGGTTCAGTATTAGAGGAGTTACTGTTACTAGTGGAGTACCACAGGGATCAGTATTGGGGGGGTCACTGTCACTAATGGGGTACCATATGCCAGTATTGAAGGGGTCACAGTTACTGCTGGGGCATACTTACCAACATTTGAATTGGTAAAATTGGTGCAGATACGACCCACCCCCGGGAACCCCTCTGACCCGGCTAGAAACACCTATTTTTTGGTGCAGTTTGTATAAGCACCACCCATTCTCAGCCCAGGAGAGTGCACATTTGCCGGGACTGTCTCTGATAAATAAGGGACAGTTCCAGCAAATTTGGGACAGTTGGCAGCAGTGCTGGGGTATCACAGGGGTCAGTATTAGAAGAGTCACTGTCACTAGTGGGGTACCACAGGGACCAGTATTGGAGGGGTCACTATCACTAGTGGGGTACCAAAGGGGTCAGTATTGGAGGGGTCACTATCACTAGTGGGGTACCAAAGGGGTCAGTATTGGAGGGGTCACTATCACTAGTGGGGTACCAAAGGGGTCAGTATTGGAGGGGTCACTATCACTAGTGGGGTACCTCAGGAGTCAGTATTCAAGGTGTTTCCCTTCCTTGGTAGGGTACCATAGGGATCAGTATTGGAGGGGTTACTGTTACTGGTAGGGTACCACAGGGATCAGTACTGGGGGGTCACTGTCACTAATGGGGTACCAAATGTCATTATTCCAAGGGTCACTGTTACTAGTGGGGTACTACAAATTTCAATATTGGAAAAGTTACTGTCACTAACAGTGACCTCTCCAATACCGACCTGTGGTACCCTGTTACTAGTGGGGTACTACAGGGGTCAGTATTGTAGAAGTCATTATCACTAGTAGGGCACCATAGGGGTCAGTATTGGAGGGGTCACTGTTACTAGTGGGTTACCACAGGGTTCAGTATGGGGGGTCACCGTCAATGGTGAAGTTCCACAGGGGTCAGTATTAGAAGGGTCACCATTATTATTGATGTACCACCAGGGTACCACAGGGTTCAGTATTGAAAGGGTTACTGTCACTAATGGGGTACCACAGGGGTCAGTATTGGAGGGGTCACCGTCACCACTGGGATACCACAGGGGTCAGAATAGGAGGAGTCTGTTACTAATGGGGTACCAAGGTTCAGTATTGAAGGGGTCACTGTTACTAATGGGGTACTACAGGGGTCAGTATTGGAGGAGTCGTCATCACTAGTGGGGTACCACAGGTCAGTATTAGAGGGGTCACTATTACTAGGGGTTACCACAGGGGTCAGTATTGGAGAAGTCACGATCACTAGTGGGGTACCACAGGGTTCAGTATTGGGGGAATCACTGTCACTAGTGGGGTACCACAGGGTTCAGTATTGGGGGGATCAATGTCACTAGTGGGGTACCACAGGGGTCAGTATTGGGGGGATCACTGTCACTAGTGGGGTACCACAGGGGTCAGTATTGGAGGGGTCACCATCACTAGTGGTGAAAGAGTAAAATCACAAAGCATGGTTATTCTGACTCAGATTGTTGTAATAGCGATATATCCCTAGTGAGACCTCTATGCCTGGCCTGTATGAGCAGATATAATCACTGAGGACAATCCTTATCAGATACCTTGAACTCACCATCACCGAGTTTATCCGTGTAAGTTGCTTTATTCTGTAAGCCAGATAACAGAGTACAGCAGAACAGATGGATTCCGGTATTGTGCGGTCAAAAGATGATGCTTTTGTAAGCGTACATGAGAATACATGTGTACCTGTGCAATGCCTGGAGCAGTATGGAGAAACAGGAAGTGAGGTACACAGAAGAAGGGTGGAGCAATGAAATGAATGACATATATGACGAACCAGAAAAACAAGTGCATTACCAAAAACGGCCACTAGATGGGAGCATATAACCAAATATAGAATATCATATGAATTAAACTATATAGATTTAACTGCGTAGCACCACACTCCCCGTCTGGCATTGAAAATGTCACTATTTAAACCATAACGGTAATTATATAATTGCAAATAAACAACAGTGCACCTGAAAGGAGGACCTGAAAAACATAAAGAGAACAGGCATATAATGCAATAACTAAAATGTAAGGCTTCAAGTGAATCAATTAAAGTTCAAACACTTCTTGCTTGAAGTTTCAGGCAGGATTCAGCAGCCTAGGCAAATAAGTTCATTCTCCAAAGGGAAAGAGCAGAACAAGTTCCGTGATAGACCTTATGAAAGTCTTTACAGTCCTTTGTCTTGCAACTTTCACCTCCACCTTGCGAACCTTACTGTCATCACTAGGAACGCTCTTCACAATAAGTCCCATAGGCCACTCGATTCTTTCAGGTTGTTGGTCCTTGAGCAGAACAAGATCTCCAACTTTTATGTTAGGGTACTGTAGTTGCCATTTCCTGCGTCCTTGCAGAGTGGAAAGATACTCCATCTTCCAACAATTCCAGAAGCGGTTGGCAAGGTTCTGTACTCGCTTCCATTGATCAAAGCACAGATTTCCATCTTTAAAGTTTCCAGGTGGAACAGGAATGGACCCAACTTTCTGGGTAAGCAGGGTAGCTGGGGTAAGGATAGTTGGGTTCTCTGGATTCTTGTCAGGTTCTAGAAGACCGAAGGCTTCAGCCGAACCAGCGCCACCACTTCAAAGAAAGGCAGTCCGAAGAAAGGCAGATACCAGCACTCATTGTGTCTTTGAAGTGGTGGCGCTGGTTCGGCGTGATCATTGTCAAAGATCCTTTTCATAAAGGCGATGAAATAGTCCTTCATTTCAGGCCTGTTCCTTAGTGTTCGTTGAAGTGAGTTGAATCTGGATAAAGCCTGTTCACGATTGGTTGGGAGTTTGACCCTTGTATCATGAAGAGGTAATGGTGCAATCCAGCTCTTAGACTCATCCTGAAATAATTCCTTATCCATTATTTTGATGAATTCTCTGTCTTCAACTGACAAGGCTATTTTGTTGTCCTCACTTGTAGTACAAAACACTGTGGTACCTAGGTTGTCATCACAAAGGACAGGAGTAACGTCAGGTACTTGGATGATGCTTGGAAGAGGAGACTCTGCCGGTCTGCATGAGTGACCAGAAGAAGACGCTGAGATGGGGATACGCTGCCACAGACCCTGGATCACCAGCCTTCTGAAGAGATAGAGGGACAGCTATCTCAAGCCTTTTCTCAGCATCAAACCCTTCTTCTGCCAAGGAGGAGACTGAAGAAGCCAACCCAACGCCTCGCCTATATTGTTTTTAACCTGAATTCCTCCAGTAAAGAAGCTCACTGGTTACTGCAGAACCTGACTCTCTGGACTTATTTCCCATTGGGGTGCACCACACCTTACCATCCCTTCCGGAGAGTAGCAACACGTGGTGACACCTCAACGGTGTCCAGGGGACCCATTGTAGCATTACGGCCACAACAAACCTGGTCACTGCACATGTAAAGGAGACCTAGGACAATACGTAAGTATTGAGGCTCACCAGATAGAGTTATGCAAATGCAGGCACAACTGAGAAGCACATGAAGACCTCCAGTGGATGGAACATAGGTAACCGCAGCACCACCTGCTGGTAATCCAAAGGATCCCCGAAGTTGCAGATGTCCAAAAGAAGCAGGCTGAGGAGCACAGGATACCAAAAGGATTTCTTTATTGCACATATAACACGTTTCAAAGGCGTGCCGCCATCTTCATCAGAAGCAGTCAATGCACAGTAAGAAGCACAATTTATAGGAATCCAAGCAACATAGAAAACCCGGACTGGGTTTTATCATCCGGTCCAACTTTTCTATGTTGCTTGGATTCCTATAAATTGTGCTTCTTACTGTGCATTGACTGCGTCTTAAGAAGATGGCGGCACCCCTTTGAAACGCGTTATATGTGCAATAAAGAAATCCTTTTGGTATCCTGTGCTCCTCAGCCTGCTTCTTTTGGACGTTTAGGCTACTTTCATATCAGCGTTGTGCTGTCCGGTTTTGAGATCTCAAAACCACATAACAACATTTCAGTTTTGTCCCCATTCCAATGGGGACAAAACTGACCAAACTGGAACCGTTCTGGTTTGTTACGTTCCCATGCCGGACACAAAATCGCTGCGAAACTGAAACAAGACAGATCTGGCGACAAAAACCATATAAGTCAATGGTGGCAGATCCGTCTTTTTCAGACACAAAAAAAAGCTGCATAGTGAAACGTACGTCGGGATTGGAGGCACTTTCATTCTTCTTGGTGTATAGATTAGTCTGGCCCCACTGGATCCCACTGACAACATTAGTTGGTGGGCTCCATCTTTTGGGGGAGACATTACCACAGATGTGTAAAATCCAGCCTCTAGCCATACAGTCTACCATTACCACAGTGTATAACATCCAGCCTCTAGCCATGCAGTCTACCATTACCATAGTGTATAACATCCAGCCTCTAGTCATGCAGTCTGCCATTACCACAGTGTATAACATCCAGCCTCTAGTAATGCAGTCTACCATTACCACAGGTGTATAACATCCAGCCTCTAGACATACAGTCTACCATTACCACAGTGTATAACATCCAGCCTCTAGCCATGCAGTCTGCCATTACCACAGGTGTATAAAATCCAGCCTCTAGCCATACAGTCTACCATTACCACAGTGTATAACATCCAGCCTCTAGCCATGCAGTCTACCATTACCACAGGTGTATAACATCCAGCCTCTAGTCATGCAGTCTGCCATTACCACAGTGTATAACATCCAGCCTCTAGTAATGCAGTCTACCATTACCACAGGTGTATAACATCCAGCCTCTAGACATACAGTCTACCATTACCACAGTGTATAACATCCAGCCTCTAGCTATGCAGTCTACCATTACCACAGGTGTATAACATCCAGCCTCTAGTCATGCAGTCTACCATTACCACAGTGTATAACATTCAGCCTGCAACCATGCAGTCTGCCATTACCACAGTGTATAACATCCAGCCTCTAGCCATGCAGTCTGCCATTACCACAGTGTATAACATCCAGCCTCTAGCCATGCAGTCTACCATTACCACAGTGTATAACATCCAGCCTCAATAGCCATACAGTCTACCATTACCACAGATGTATAACATCCAGCCTCTAGCCATGCAGTCTACCATTACCACAGTGTATGACATCTAGGCTCTAGCCATGCAGTCTACCATTACCACAGTGTATAACATCTAGGCTCAAGCCATGCAGTCTGCCATTACCACAGTTGTATAACATCCAGCCTCTAGCCATACAGCCTCCCATTACCACAGGTGTATAACATCCAGCCTCTAGCAATGCAGTCTCCCATTACCACAGTGTATAACATCCAGCTTCTAGCTGTGCAGTCTACCATTACCACAGTGTATAACATCCAGCCTCTAGCTGTGCGGTCTACCATTACCACAGTGTATAACATCCAGCCTCTAGCCATGCAGTCTACCATTACCACAGTGTATAACATCCAGTCTCTAGCCATACAGTCTACCATTACCACAGTGTATAACATCTAGGCTCTAGCCATGCAGTCTGCCATTACCACAGTGTATAACATCCAGTCTCTATAGCCATACAGTCTACCATTACCACAGTGTATAACATCCAGCCTCTATAGCCATACAGTCTACCATTACCACAGATGTATAACATCCAGCCCCTAGCCATGCAGTCTGCCATTACCACAGTTGTATAACATCCAGCCTCTAGCCATACAGCCTCCCATTACCACAGGTGTATAACATCCAGCCTCTAGCAATGCAGTCTCCCATTACCACAGTGTATAACATCCAGCTTCTAGCTGTGCAGTCTGCCATTACCACAGTGTATATCATCCAGTCTCTATAGCCATACAGTCTACCATTACCACAGTGTATAACATCCAGCCTCTATAGCCATACAGTCTACCATTACCACAGATGTATAACATCCAGCCCCTAGCCATGCAGTCTGCCATGACCACAGGTATATAACATCCAGCCTCTAGTCATCCAGTCTGCCATGACCACACTGTATAACATCCAGCCTCTAGCTGTGCAGTCTACCATTACCACAGTGTATAACATCCAGCCTCTAGCCATGCAGTCTACCATTACCACAGTGTATAACATCCAGTCTCTAGCCATACAGTCTACCATTACCACAGTGTATAACATCCAGCCCTCAGACATGCAGTCTGCCATGACCACAGTGTATAACATCCAGCCTCTAGCCATGCAGTCTGCCATGACCACACTGTATAACATCCAGCCTCTAGCCATGCAGTCTGCCATTACCACAGTGTATAACATCCAGCCTATAGCCATGCACTCTACTATTACCACAGTGTATAACATCCAGTCCCCGGCCATGTATTTGCCTGCACAGACACTAGTGAAAGAACGGCTCATTGTAAAGATCTCCCTAATTTCCAGTGTTGTTCTGTAATAGGAATAGAGATAGATAGGTTTGTAGCAGCACAACAAAAAAACAAAAAAAAAGAAAGAAAAAAGTCCTTTTTTGTGGTGGTGCCAGTCTGAAGCTCCCCCTACATCACATGAAATTTGTCAAAAAACCGCAGCACTCACTTGTCTTCAGTTCTTAACAATTTAATCACCAACACAATGCGACGTTTCGACCAGTATGGTCTTTCTCAACATACTGGTCGAAATGTCGCATTGTGTTGGTGATTAAATTGTGAAGAACTGAAGACAAGTGAGTGCTGCGGTTTTTTGACAAAATTCAGGTTCTGTAATAGGAGTCATCCCTGACCCGAGTCGCTTCCTGAAATATCTTCCCCCCCTTGATATTCTGCCATCACCTGGGAGTGGTATTATTGTAAAGTGGCAGGAACCACAGCAACTCAGAAACAAAGTGGAGACCACGTAAAGTTACAGAGCGGGGACGTGGAGTGCTGAGGAGTTTAGTGCATAGATGTCACCGATGTTCTGCTGACTCCATAACTGCAGAGTCCAGACCTCCTCTGCCATTAACATCAGCACAATAACTGTGCTGGGCCCGGAGCTTCATGGCATGGGTTTCCATGGCCAAGCAGCTGCCGGCAAATCTTACATCACCAAGCACAAAGCCAAGTGTGGGATGAAGTTGTGTAAAGCACACCACCACTGGACTCCGGAGCAGTGGGGATGTCTTCTGTGGAGTGGCCAATCACCCTTCTCTACCTGGGGGTCTGATGGCCAAGTCTGGTTAATGCCAGGCAAAAGTTACCCGCCTGCATTGTGCCATCTGTAAAGTCTGGTGGAGAAGGGAGGGTTCCCAAGTGGGTGGTGTCAGCCTTGGCTATTAATGGTTCACAAGTAGTAAAATGTAATACTAAGTGATGAGTATCATCCTAGGTGAGCTAGGTAGTGAAGAGGTTAATGATGATCTCTCTGCTGCTCTCTGGCAGTGAAAGGGATAATGATAACTTCCCTGGATATCAAGAGTAGTTATAGGGTTAATAATAACTTCCCTGGTAGTCTAGGGCAGTGATGAGGTTAATGATGCCCTTTCAGCTGAAGGGCTTAAGGATAATCTTCCTAGTGGTCTATAGCAGTGAAGGGGTTCATGATAACCTCTGTGGTGGTCTAGGGCAGTGATAAGGTTTATGATAGCCTCCCTGGTGTTCTACAGTAGTGATGGCGTTAATCAACCTCCCTTGTAGGCTAGCTTATAAAGGGGATTCATGAAAAAAAAATCTATGGTGGTCTAGGGCAGTTAATAATATCCTCATGAGTGGTCTAGCTGAATTAATTGGTAAATGATAAACCTGTTGGTGGTCAAGGGCAGTGATAATTGTTCTGGGGTATAGGGCAGTGATAATTGTTCTGGGGTATAGGGCAGTGATAATTGTTCTGGGGTATAGGGCAGTGATAATTGTTCTGTGGTATAGGGCAGTGATAATTGTTCTGGGGTATAGGGCAGTGATAATTGTTCTGGGGTATAGGGCAGAGATAATTGTTCTGGGGTATAGGGCAGTGATAATTGTTCTGGGGTATAGGGCAGTGATAATTGTTCTGGAGTACAGGGCAGTGATAATTGTTCTGGGGTATAGGGCAGTGATAATTGTTCTGGGGTATAGGGCAGTGATAATTGTTCTGGGGTATAGGGCAGTGATAATTGTTCTGGGGTATAGGGCAGAGATAATTGTTCTGGGGTATAGGGCAGTGATAATTGTTCTGGGGTATAGGGCAGAGATAATTGTTCTGGGGTATAGGGCAGAGATAATTGTTCTGGGGTATAGGGCAGTGATAATTGTTCTGGGGTATAGGGCAGTGATAATTGTTCTGGGGTATAGGGCAGTGATAATTGTTCTGGGGTATAGGGCAGTGATAATTGTTCTGGGGTATAGGGCAGTGATAATTGTTCTGGGGTATAGGGCAGTGATAATTGTTCTGGGGTATAGGGCAGTGATAATTGTTCTGGGGTATAAAGCAGTGATAATTGTTCTGGGGTATAGGGCAGTGATAATTGTTCTGGGGTATAGGGCAGTGATAATTGTTCTGGGGTATAGGGCAGTGATAATTGTTCTGAGGTATAGGGCAGTGATAATTGTTCTGGGGTATAGGGCAGTGATAATTGTTCTGAGGTATAGGGCAGTGATAATTGTTCTGGGGTATAGGGCAGTGATAATTGTTCTGGGGTATAGGGCAGAGATAATTGTTCTGGGGTATAAGGCAGTGATAATTGTTCTGGGGTATAGGGCAGAGATAATTGTTCTGGGGTATAGGGCAGTGATAATTGTTCTGGGGTATAGGGCAGAGATAATTGTTCTGGGGTATAGGGCAGTGATAATTGTTCTGGGGTATAGGGCAGTGATAATTGTTCTGGGGTATAGGGCAGTGATAATTGTTCTGGGGTATAGGGCAGTGATAATTGTTCTGGGGTATAGGGCAGAGATAATTGTTCTGGGGTATAGGGCAGTGATAATTGTTCTGGGGTATAGGGCAGTGATAATTGTTCTGGGGTATAGGGCAGTGATAATTGTTCTGAGGTATAGGGCAGTGATAATTGTTCTGGGGTATAGGGCAGTGATAATTGTTCTGAGGTTTAGGGCAGAGATAATTGTTCTGGGGTATAGGGCAGAGATAATTGTTCTGGGGTATAGGGCAGTGATAATTGTTCTGGGGTATAGGGCAGAGATAATTGTTCTGGGGTATAGGGCAGTGATAATTGTTCTGGGGTATAGGGCAGTGATAATTGTTCTGGGGTATAGGGCAGTGATAATTGTTCTGGGGTATAGGGCAGTGATAATTGTTCTGAGGTATAGGGCAGTGATATATGTTCTGAGGTATAGGGCAGTGATAATTGTTCTGGGGTATAGGGCAGTGATAATTGTTCTGGGGTATAGGGCAGTGATAATTGTTCTGAGGTTTAGGGCAGTGATTGTTCTGGGGTATAGGGCAGTGATAATTGTTCTGGGGTATGAGGCAGTGATAATTGTTCTGGGGTATAGGGCAGTGATAATTGTTCTGGGGTATAGGGCAGTGATAATTGTTCTGGGGTATAGGGCAGTGATAATTGTTCTGGGGTATAGGGCAGTGATAATTGTTCTGGGGTATAGGGCAGTGATAATTGTTCTGTGGTATAGGGCAGTGATAATTGTTCTGGGGTATAGGGCAGTGATAATTGTTCTGGGGTATAGGGCAGAGATAATTGTTCTGGGGTATAGGGCAGTGATAATTGTTCTGGGGTATAGGGCAGTGATAATTGTTCTGGAGTACAGGGCAGTGATAATTGTTCTGGGGTATAGGGCAGTGATAATTGTTCTGGGGTATAGGGCAGTGATAATTGTTCTGGGGTATAGGGCAGAGATAATTGTTCTGGGGTATAGGGCAGTGATAATTGTTCTGGGGTATAGGGCAGAGATAATTGTTCTGGGGTATAGGGCAGAGATAATTGTTCTGGGGTATAGGGCAGTGATAATTGTTCTGGGGTATAGGGCAGTGATAATTGTTCTGGGGTATAGGGCAGTGATAATTGTTCTGGGGTATAGGGCAGTGATAATTGTTCTGGGGTATAGGGCAGTGATAATTGTTCTGGGGTATAAAGCAGTGATAATTGTTCTGGGGTATAGGGCAGTGATAATTGTTCTGGGGTATAGGGCAGTGATAATTGTTCTGGGGTATAGGGCAGTGATAATTGTTCTGAGGTATAGGGCAGTGATAATTGTTCTGGGGTATAGGGCAGTGATAATTGTTCTGAGGTATAGGGCAGTGATAATTGTTCTGGGGTATAGGGCAGTGATAATTGTTCTGGGGTATAGGGCAGAGATAATTGTTCTGGGGTATAAGGCAGTGATAATTGTTCTGGGGTATAGGGCAGAGATAATTGTTCTGGGGTATAGGGCAGTGATAATTGTTCTGGGGTATAGGGCAGAGATAATTGTTCTGGGGTATAGGGCAGTGATAATTGTTCTGGGGTATAGGGCAGTGATAATTGTTCTGGGGTATAGGGCAGTGATAATTGTTCTGGGGTATAGGGCAGTGATAATTGTTCTGGGGTATAGGGCAGAGATAATTGTTCTGGGGTATAGGGCAGTGATAATTGTTCTGGGGTATAGGGCAGTGATAATTGTTCTGGGGTATAGGGCAGTGATAATTGTTCTGAGGTATAGGGCAGTGATAATTGTTCTGGGGTATAGGGCAGTGATAATTGTTCTGAGGTTTAGGGCAGAGATAATTGTTCTGGGGTATAGGGCAGAGATAATTGTTCTGGGGTATAGGGCAGTGATAATTGTTCTGGGGTATAGGGCAGAGATAATTGTTCTGGGGTATAGGGCAGTGATAATTGTTCTGGGGTATAGGGCAGTGATAATTGTTCTGGGGTATAGGGCAGTGATAATTGTTCTGGGGTATAGGGCAGTGATAATTGTTCTGAGGTATAGGGCAGTGATAATTGTTCTGAGGTATAGGGCAGTGATAATTGTTCTGGGGTATAGGGCAGTGATAATTGTTCTGGGGTATAGGGCAGTGATAATTGTTCTGAGGTTTAGGGCAGTGATTGTTCTGGGGTATAGGGCAGTGATAATTGTTCTGGGGTATGAGGCAGTGATAATTGTTCTGGGGTATAGGGCAGTGATAATTGTTCTGGGGTATAGGGCAGAGATAATTGTTCTGGGGTATAGGGAAGTGATAATTGTTCTGGGGTA
Organism: Bufo bufo; assembly: GCF_905171765.1. Classification (NCBI taxonomy): domain Eukaryota; kingdom Metazoa; phylum Chordata; class Amphibia; order Anura; family Bufonidae; genus Bufo; species Bufo bufo. The sequence goes on along the minus strand of NC_053392.1, from coordinate 15,457,801 downwards.
TAGGGCAGTGATAATTGTTCTGGGGTAAAGGGCAGTGATAATTGTTCTGGGGTATAGGGCAGTGATAATTGTTCTGGGGTATAGGGCAGAGATAGATGTTCTGGGGTATAGGGCAGTGATAATTGTTCTGGGGTATAGGGCAGTGATAATTGTTCTGGGGTATAGGGCAGTGATAATTGTTCTGGGGTATAGGGCAGAGATAATTGTTCTGGGGTATAGGGCAGTGATAATTGTTCTGGGGTATAGGGCAGTGATAATTGTTCTGGGGTATAGGGCAGTGATAATTGTTCTGGGGTATAGGGCAGTGATAATTGTTCTGGGGTATAGGGCAGTGATAATTGTTCTGGGGTATAGGGCAGTGATAATTGTTCTGGGGTATAGGGCAGTGATAATTGTTCTGGGGTATAGGGCAGTGATAATTGTTCTGGGGTATAGGGCAGTGATAATTGTTCTGGGGTATAGGGCAGTGATAATTGTTCTGGGGTATAGGGCAGAGATAATTGTTCTGGGGTATAGGGCAGTGATAATTGTTCTGGGGTATGAGGCAGTGATAATTGTTCTGGGGTATAGGGCAGTGATAATTGTTCTGGGGTATAGGGCAGAGATAATTGTTCTGGGGTATAGGGCAGTGATAATTGTTCTGGGGTATAGGGCAGTGATAATTGTTCTGGGGTAAAGGGCAGTGATAATTGTTCTGGGGTATAGGGCAGTGATAATTGTTCTGGGGTATAGGGCAGAGATAGATGTTCTGGGGTATAGGGCAGTGATAATTGTTCTGGGGTATAGGGCAGTGATAATTGTTCTGGGGTATAGTGCAGAGATAATTGTTCTGGGGTATAGTGCAGAGATAATTGTTCTGGGGTATAGGGCAGTGATAATTGTTCTGGGGTATAGGGCAGTGATAATTGTTCTGGGGTATAGGGCATTCATAATTGTTCTGGGGTATAGGGCAGTGATAATTGTTCTGGGGTATAGGGCAGTGATAATTGTTCTGGGGTATAGGGCAGAGATAATTGTTCTGGGGTATAGGGCAGTGATAATTGTTCTGGGGTATAGGGCAGTGATAATTGTTCTGGAGTACAGGGCAGTGATAATTGTTCTGGGGTATAGGGCAGTGATAATTGTTCTGGGGTATAGGGCAGTGATAATTGTTCTGGGGTATAGGGCAGAGATAATTGTTCTGGGGTATAGGGCAGTGATAATTGTTCTGGGGTATAGGGCAGAGATAATTGTTCTGGGGTATAGGGCAGAGATAATTGTTCTGGGGTATAGGGCAGTGATAATTGTTCTGGGGTATAGGGCAGTGATAATTGTTCTGGGGTATAGGGCAGTGATAATTGTTCTGGGGTATAGGGCAGTGATAATTGTTCTGGGGTATAGGGCAGTGATAATTGTTCTGGGGTATAGGGCAGTGATAATTGTTCTGGGGTATAGGGCAGTGATAATTGTTCTGGGGTATAAAGCAGTGATAATTGTTCTGGGGTATAGGGCAGTGATAATTGTTCTGGGGTATAGGGCAGTGATAATTGTTCTGGGGTATAGGGCAGTGATAATTGTTCTGAGGTATAGGGCAGTGATAATTGTTCTGGGGTATAGGGCAGTGATAATTGTTCTGAGGTATAGGGCAGTGATAATTGTTCTGGGGTATAGGGCAGTGATAATTGTTCTGGGGTATAGGGCAGTGATAATTGTTCTGGGGTATAGGGCAGAGATAATTGTTCTGGGGTATAAGGCAGTGATAATTGTTCTGGGGTATAGGGCAGAGATAATTGTTCTGGGGTATAGGGCAGTGATAATTGTTCTGGGGTATAGGGCAGAGATAATTGTTCTGGGGTATAGGGCAGTGATAATTGTTCTGGGGTATAGGGCAGTGATAATTGTTCTGGGGTATAGGGCAGTGATAATTGTTCTGGGGTATAGGGCAGTGATAATTGTTCTGGGGTATAGGGCAGAGATAATTGTTCTGGGGTATAGGGCAGTGATAATTGTTCTGGGGTATAGGGCAGTGATAATTGTTCTGGGGTATAGGGCAGTGATAATTGTTCTGAGGTATAGGGCAGTGATAATTGTTCTGGGGTATAGGGCAGTGATAATTGTTCTGAGGTTTAGGGCAGAGATAATTGTTCTGGGGTATAGGGCAGAGATAATTGTTCTGGGGTATAGGGCAGTGATAATTGTTCTGGGGTATAGGGCAGAGATAATTGTTCTGGGGTATAGGGCAGTGATAATTGTTCTGGGGTATAGGGCAGTGATAATTGTTCTGGGGTATAGGGCAGTGATAATTGTTCTGGGGTATAGGGCAGTGATAATTGTTCTGAGGTATAGGGCAGTGATAATTGTTCTGAGGTATAGGGCAGTGATAATTGTTCTGGGGTATAGGGCAGTGATAATTGTTCTGGGGTATAGGGCAGTGATAATTGTTCTGAGGTTTAGGGCAGTGATTGTTCTGGGGTATAGGGCAGTGATAATTGTTCTGGGGTATGAGGCAGTGATAATTGTTCTGGGGTATAGGGCAGTGATAATTGTTCTGGGGTATAGGGCAGAGATAATTGTTCTGGGGTATAGGGAAGTGATAATTGTTCTGGGGTATAGGGCAGTGATAATTGTTCTGGGGTAAAGGGCAGTGATAATTGTTCTGGGGTATAGGGCAGTGATAATTGTTCTGGGGTATAGGGCAGAGATAGATGTTCTGGGGTATAGGGCAGTGATAATTGTTCTGGGGTATAGGGCAGTGATAATTGTTCTGGGGTATAGGGCAGTGATAATTGTTCTGGGGTATAGGGCAGAGATAATTGTTCTGGGGTATAGGGCAGTGATAATTGTTCTGGGGTATAGGGCAGTGATAATTGTTCTGGGGTATAGGGCAGTGATAATTGTTCTGGGGTATAGGGCAGTGATAATTGTTCTGGGGTATAGGGCAGTGATAATTGTTCTGGGGTATAGGGCAGTGATAATTGTTCTGGGGTATAGGGCAGTGATAATTGTTCTGGGGTATAGGGCAGTGATAATTGTTCTGGGGTATAGGGCAGTGATAATTGTTCTGGGGTATAGGGCAGTGATAATTGTTCTGGGGTATAGGGCAGAGATAATTGTTCTGGGGTATAGGGCAGTGATAATTGTTCTGGGGTATGAGGCAGTGATAATTGTTCTGGGGTATAGGGCAGTGATAATTGTTCTGGGGTATAGGGCAGAGATAATTGTTCTGGGGTATAGGGCAGTGATAATTGTTCTGGGGTATAGGGCAGTGATAATTGTTCTGGGGTAAAGGGCAGTGATAATTGTTCTGGGGTATAGGGCAGTGATAATTGTTCTGGGGTATAGGGCAGAGATAGATGTTCTGGGGTATAGGGCAGTGATAATTGTTCTGGGGTATAGGGCAGTGATAATTGTTCTGGGGTATAGTGCAGAGATAATTGTTCTGGGGTATAGGGCAGTGATAATTGTTCTGGGGTATAGGGCAGTGATAATTGTTCTGGGGTATAGGGCATTCATAATTGTTCTGGGGTATAGGGCAGTGATAATTGTTCTGGGGTATAGGGCAGTGATAATTGTTCTGGGGTATAGGGCAGTGATAATTGTTCTGGGGTATAGGGCAGTGAAGGAGTTAAGTATAACCTTTCTGGTTGTTTAGAGAATAATACATTTCCTGATGGTCCCAGGCATGGATGTGGTAAATGGTAACCTCCCTGTTGGTCTATGACATGAGGAGCTTAATAATAACCTTTCTGGTGGTCTAGGGTAATAATAGGATTCATGATAGCCTCCCTAGTCATCTAGGACAATATTCGAGTTAACAACTTCCCTGGTGATCAAAGACTTGGACAGTGTAAAGGGGTTTTCTGTGAATTTCCTATTGATGGTCTATCCTTAGGATAGGTCATCAATGCCGACATCCGGCACCACCACCGATCATCTATTTGAGGAAGCCACAACGCTCCGGTGAGCACCTTGCCCATCTCACAGCTCACCTAGCACATCCATTTTATAGTGGCTATCCTTGGTATTGCAGCTCAGACCCATTGACTTGAATGGTACTGGGCTGCATCTAGGCCATCTGACCAATGACCGTGACATCACAGGTCTAGGAAGAGTCCATGGCTTTCTTAAAACTGGTGGCCTACAGTTGTGATGCAGTCAGTAGTAACCTCCTGGTTGTTCTAGGGCAGTGAAGAACATCCATGGTGGTCTAGAGTAGTAAAGGGAATAATGATAAGCTTTCTGGGGGTCTGTGGCAGTGACAGCCTAATTCTGCTGCAATCTACCTGAAGTCTATTGTCTAGCAGTTGATGTCGGAGTTAAACAGGTTCTGCAGACATAAATATTAGATCGCTGGGGCTCCGACAACCAGCACCCCCACCAATCAACTGCCTCGGGTTGCTGCAGTACTGGACACTGACAGTGTATGGAGCAAAAGGCTGTGTACACTGTACTGTTTCGGGCACAGAGTACTGAAGTTTATCTCCTATTCACTTGAATGGGACCTGAGCCACACTACCCCAGCATGGCCACCACACAGCGTATGAAGATGTCTACCTCCAGCTTCATACCTTGTATAGTTACCAGCACTGTGGCAGCCAGGTACAGCGGATCGGTGGAACTGTTGGGTGCAAGACTCCCGCCAATCTGATATTGATGACCTATTCTGAGGATAAAGTCATACGTTTGTGTTGCCCAGACAGCCCCTTTAATAGAAACCTCTCTCGTGGAATCTCCCTGGGGGTCTAGGGCAGTGATGGGGTTACTGATAACCCCCTGGTGGTCTAGGGCAGTGAGGGCATCATTTTCCTGTAATCTACTTGAAGTGTTTTGTTTGGTTGATGTCCTGTTTATTGGTGAGATTGAGCACAGACATGTGACCAGTTCTATGAGCCCATATGGGAGGAAACCAAGGCACCTACACTCATTCATCAAAAATGACATTTTATTATTCAAACAACATTTCATAACAAAAAAGGAAGTTCTGCAAATTAGCTCTGATCTACAAGAAAGAAAATATTGTCTCTGAAGCCACCGATAGGTTTCTCCTCTGTAAATTAATTAATTTTTGACCTATTAAAGAACCTCGAAACATGACTAGGGATTTTGCCAAGTCAGGGTCTTTGCAGGAGAGCTAATCTGCCTACTTTTTCCCAGAGAGTATTGCCTGAAATACTCCCTATGCCAGATGGCAGTCTCCACAAGGATAAACAGCAGCGTTACAAAAGAAGAGACAAGTAAAAGACACGTAAAAACCACGTAGGGTGAGCTCCATCATAGGGACACTGTTCATCGAGGATGGGTGGGTTTCTGAATAGACTTAGGGACAAACTTTGGCCTAAAGGGATATATTCCGGTGCAAATACAAAAGCTTGACATGCTGTAAAAATAACAGAACTTATACTTACCTTGCCCATCCCCTGCTACTGCCATTCTGAAGGTGCCAACGTTCTCGATGCACTCCACGGCTAAGGTTATAGCTAGGATTATGGTTAGAGTTATACTTATGATCTAGAACCTTGCAAGGATTGGGTAGAGAAGGGGAAATTTAGGTCTGATGAATGGCTGGTGTGACTCCTGGTGGGAACCATCCTGAGAACAGATGGAAAGAGGATTGATGGCAGTACCCTGGACAGACCTGTCACCTGTGGTGTGACCGCTGCAGCAGTACCATCTGTACAATAGCCTGGTCATGTTTCTTCTTAAAAGTGGTCTTTATCCACAAGGTCCTTCTGTTCTTTTCGTGGACATTTATTTGTGAGTAAATCTGAGGCTTTTGTCTACCTGCTCTCCTCGTCAGTCCTGGAAACCATTGCAGACAACGTGTAAGGGAGTCAAACATTAACCACAAATATTTCTGGCCAAAGAGTGGTATACATGGTTCCCCACTCAATCATAGCTTGGAAATGGTGATTTCACTGAACTCACATGAGCAACAAGCTGGGTGGTTACAAGTCTCTAGTGTTGGTCGAGCACCAAAGTCCTTGTGTGCTTGAGTAGAACACTTCCCGATGGTCCCGAGCACAATGGAAGTCAATGGGAGAACCCGAGCATTAAATCAGGCACCCCCTGCTCTGAAGAGAGGAGAGGGTGTCGGGACTCTAGTTTGGCTTAGGAGTCCCGGCTCTGACTCCATATATAGCCATGTCCAAATATGAAGTCAGTGCTTGGGGACACCCAGTGTATTTAGATCTAATTTAGCCTCTATTTCTGAAAAGTTTCTGGTGGGATTCGAACTCACAACCTTCTACATTACAGCCAAGAATCTTAACCACTACACTATAGAGCTGCATGGGCAGTTATTTTAATAAATAAAAAAATAAAAAAATGAGACTTCTGCTGTATAGGAAGTCTCATATTTCATTTTTTTTAAGTAACTGGCCATGCAGCTGTATAGTGTAGTGGTTAACATTCTGGCCTGTAATGTAGAAGGTTGTGAGTTCGAATCCTGTCAGAAATAGAGGCAAAATTTAATTTAAACATATATATTAGTTTTTATCCATAATGTATTTACATATATTATTATATATTTAGAATGTATAATATATTATAATGTATGTAAATATATTATGGCTAAAACATCAGTAGTAGTTTCCCACATATTATGCATTCATATATATCAGAAGTATGATTTTATATATATATATATATATATATATATATATATATATATATATACTGTATATATATACAGTGGATATAAAAAGTCTACACACCCCTGTTTAAATGTCAGGTTTCTGTGTTGTAAAAAAATGAGACAAAGATAAAGCATTTCAGAGCTTTTTCCACCTTTAATGGGACCTATAAACTGTACAACTCAATTGAAAAACAAAATGAAATCTTTTAGGTGGAGGGAAGAAAACAAAAAAAACTAAAATAATGTGGTTGCACAAGTGTGCACACCCTCTTATAACTGGGGATGTAGCTGTGTTCCGAAATAAGCAATCACATTCAGAATCCGGTTAAATAGGAGTCAGCATACACCTGCCATCATGTAAAGTGCCTTTGATTAACCCCAAATTAAGTTCAGCTGCTCTAGTTGGTCTTTCCTGAAATTTTCTTAGTCGCATCCCACAGCAGAAGCCATTGTCCACAGAGAGCTTCCAAAGCATCAGAGGGATCTCATTGTTAGAAGGTATCAGTCAGGAGAAGGGGACAAAAGAATTTCCAAGGCATTAGATCTACCATGGAACACAGTGAAGACCGTCATCATCAAGTGGAGAAAGTATGGCACAACAGTGACATCACCAAGAACTGGACATCCCTCCAAAAATAATGAAAAGTCGAGAAGAAAACTGGTCTGGGAGGCGACCAAGAGGCCTACAGCAACATTAAAGGGGTTCTGCACTTTCTTTTTACTGATAATCTATCCTCTGGATAGATCATCAGCTTCTGATCGGCGGGGGTATGACACCCGGGACCCCCGCTGATCAGCTGTTTGAGAAGGCAGCGGCACTCCAGCAGCGTCGCGGCCTTCTCACTGTTCACCTGGGGGCGGCCGGATCACTGACGTCACGACTAGTATCAACAAGCGTGGGCGGGGCTAATCTCCATTCAAGTGAACAGAGCTTAGCCACGCCCACGCTAGTTTATACTAGTCGTGACGTCAGTGGGCCGGCCGCCCTGAGGTAAACAGCGAGAAGGCCGCGGCGCTGCTGGAGCGCCGCTGCCTTCTCAAACAGCTGATCAGCGGGGGTCCCGGGTGTCATACCCCCGCCGATCAGAAGCTGATGATCTATCCAGAGGATAGATTATCAGTAAAAAGAAAGTGCAGAACCCCTTTAAAGGAGCTGCAGGAATATCTGGCAAGTCCTGGCTGTGTGGTACATGTGACAACAATCTCCCGTATTCTTCATATGTCTGGGCTATGGGGTAGAGTGGCAAGACGAAAGCCTTTTCTTATGAAGAAAAACATCCAAGCCAGGCTACATTTTGCAAAAACACATCTGAAGTCTCCCAAAAGCATGCGGGAAAAGGTGTTATGGTCTGATGAAACCAAGGTTGAACTTTTTGGCCATAATTCCAAAAGATATGTTTGGCGCCAAAACAACACTGCACATCACCAAAAGAACACCATAGCCACAGTGAAGCATGGTGGTGGCAGCATCATGCCAAGGGGCTGTTTTACTTCAGCTGGGACTGTGGCCTTAGTTAAGCTAGAGGGAATTATGAACAGGTTCAAATACCAGTCAATATTGGCACAAAACCTTCAGGTTTCTGCTAGAAAGCTGAACATGAAGAGGAACTTCATCTGTCAGCACGACAACGACCCAAAGCATACATCCAAATCAACAAAGGAATGGCTTCACCAGAAGAAGATTAAAGTTTTGGAATGGCCCAGCCAGAGCCCAGACCTGAATCCGATTGACAATCTGTGGGGTGGTCTGAAGAGGGCAGTGCCCAGGAGATGCCCTCGCAATCTGACAGATCTGGAGTGTTTTTGCCAAGAAGAGCGGGCAAATCTTGGCAAGTCAAAATGTGCCACGCTGATAGACTCATACCCAAAAAGACTGAGTGCTGTAATCAAATCAAAAGGTGCTTCAACAAAGTATTAGTATAAGGGTCTGCACACTTCTGCAACCATATTATTTAGTTTGTATATGTTTTCTTCCCTCCACCTAAAAGATTTCAGTTTGTTTTTCCCTTGAGTTGTACAGTTTATAGGTCACATTAAAGGTGGAGAAAGTTCTGAAATGATTCATCTTTGTCTCATTTTTTACAGCACAGAAACCTGACATTTTAACAGGGGTGTGTAGACTTTTTATATCCACTGTATATATCTCCCAAAAAACGAGGCAGCACTCCAGAATAGCGTGAAAGGGTGAAGACCCCAAACTTTAATCCCCCAGCAACGTTTCGGCCTACTCAATGAGGCTTTTGTCAAGCTATACAACAGTGTAATCACAGGGTATATATACCCCAAAACAGGTGCAATCAAATCACATGATACAAATGAGTAAAACCACATGATGCAAAAAGTGCTCAATCACGTGACATCACAATCAATTACAAAAATACATTTGGTAACAAAAATACATAAAAAACATCAGTAGTTGAATAAGGTGTAAAACAAAAGTGCTGTAAGAATACATTAACCCTCTCATATCCCAATTATGGATTCAAAGGCCTGTAAAAAAATGTAATTGTGCAAAAGTGCTTGGTTCAAGTAATGAAAGGGTTAAAAGCCATAATCTATAACAAAAAGGATACAGCCGTATCCCATTAATATATTAAAATAGCGAGTATAAAGTATAAAATAGCGGGTATCTGGCGTCTCCATCCGCACTGTGCGCATGTGCTGAGCGCGACAGTCAGTCCCGTCCTCCCCAGCTCCGGCCGCGTGACCACGTTCACACGCTCACCCGATCTGCGGCGTAGTGACGTGGAACGCAACGCTCGTATCGCGAGGAGAGGAGGGAGCGGACCATGTGACTCAGCGGCATCCAACCAGCAACAGAGGGGACGTCCAGTCGCCATAGTGACACGGAATGTATATATACACACTCCGAATCAGACATCAGTGGGAGCATCTAGATGATCGCATATAGCGAACATGAGTCCAATCATATCAAACATATCCATGAACTTCAGGAAAGCATGGGGGAACGTCTTGTGTTATTAGGGGCAACCATCATGGTGTCCCTGCTTAACACATTGACTAGACTGTTGACCTCCAGGCCACCAGTGGGCAATCAGAGGTCCAATACCGTGTCCCAGAGGTGGGATTAACCCTTCCCTCTATACTACAGTGTATCATGGTGTCACTTAAGAGGGGAGCAATCAAGCTCCATCCACTCTTATTATATTTCTGAAGACTGTCAAAGTATATACTATGATCAGCCCCACGGACATTCGATCACCACCACTGTAGACATCAAAACGTCATCTGCTCATCCAAAATTATCATCATACGAAGTACAGCACACTCCCAGATGTTACCACTGATGTCCACAATTTCTTCTTATGCTAAATAAAGCAATATTGGCGGAAACAAGGAACCACTTCCGGCTTCGCTAGCTAAAAGAAGACAAAGGGCCTATAGTGTACCCAAGAAAAAAATCCGGTCAGTATGTCAAAGGTTAACACTGTTGCATATTTCCAATAACAGGCTGAACAAATCAGATCCCCCACGCTCTCGGAGTCGACTGCACCTCCTAACTACATAAATCCCATCTACATTCCGTATTCAAGCCATCTGGCTTAAGTGTGCGCAACCGGTGGATCCATACTATTTCGCGCTGTTTTAATAATAACTCTCTATTACCTCCTCTTTTACATCCGCAAAATGCTTGGACACAGGGAGATCCTTCCTTTTCTGGCGTATCGTGTACCTGTGATAGTTAAGCCTGGTCTTTACATCCAAAGTGGTCTCTCCGACATAGAGGAGACCACACGGACACAGCAGTAGATATATAACAAATGCACTGGTCTCGGCGGCGTCCCCATTCAGTCTCTGCGCATGCGCGGGAACATCAAATCACGCGATCCCTCAGACGCACAGAGACTGACTGGAAACCACATCCAAGATGGCCGGGCCTGCTCCCTCCCCAGGGTGCGCATGTCCATGCAGAAGCGTCGGCCTCCCACCAGTAGTCATGTGGTCATTGTCACATGATCAGACTACGGCAGATAAACAAAGTAAATTTTAGGTAGTTTATTACTAGAATATGGGTCTGGATCGCCTCGGTCCCGGAATTCCCACAGTAAAACAATGTGGAGATCCAGGATCCAGCGTCCTATCAACCCTATAGTCTGGCCATAAAGTCACTCAGTCGTGCACAAAATAGGGAAGGCTGGTGTCCCACGGCGGAGACCAGCCGTGTCTCTGGTCAAGTCACTGCCGGAGTGTGGAGACGGCGACGTCGCAGCGGCCTTCACCGCGAACCGTCGCCAACCCCAATGGATCACCTCGCCATCCATCTAGTACACTGAGTGACCAGTGCCAGAACTGAATATAACACTGGTAATATCAACAAATTCCCATTGGGATATTAAAAAATATATATATATATATATACACTGTGTGGGTAGGCTCCCGACTGACATAGATCACTCCACAACTGGAACAGAACAGCAGCCGGGCCATGCTGTGTATATGTAGCACAGAAAAAAGCCATGGGTAGCCGGCAGGACCAAAGAGGCTCTCCTCACTGTGCAGGGTGTCAGTCATGACCGTGATCAATAAACAGATCTAAAAACAAGAGAACAAATATTTTTTTAGAAAAAAATATATCTTTCATACAAAGACAAAGATAATTCCACTTGATTCCTATGTACACATATTGCGCTGAACCCACAGTAGGGAATATGGACAAAACAGTACCTGGTGAGAGACACCACTAATCCACTCTAAAATCGACATTCAACCCGTAGGGCCTCAAGGTTTTCAGGGTAAAAATCCAGAATAGCTCACGCTTTTTGAGGAGAGCTTGTCTATCTCCCCCCCGCCTTCCCAATTCTATCAGTTCCAATATACGGAACCTCAGATCTTTTTGTGTGTGTCCTGCCTCTTTGAAATGTTTGGACACAGGCAAATCCATTTTCTCTTTTCTAATGGAATATCGATGTTGGTTTAACCATGTCTTCACGTCCCACGTGGTCTCACCAACATACCACCTCCCGCAGGGACATGTCAGCTGGTAGACCACGTAGGACAAGTCACACGTCAAGTATTGAGTAATTTTGATCATTTTTAGTAGCCGGATTCAGAAATGTATCCCCCTTCAGCATAAGGTTACAATTTATACAATGGTAACACGGGTAGAAGCCAGTCCACGTAGAGCCACATAATGCTCTTACGCTGGTCTTGGCACTGCCCACGTCAGATCTCACCAATCTATCCCCCAAATTGCGTCCTCTACGATAAGCGAATAGAGGTGGTGTACCAAACTCCTCAACCTGGGGGAAACTGTTCCCTATCATCCTCCAATGTTTCCTGATGACAGCCGCAATTTGCGGACTATCAGCAGAGAACTGGGAGACAAAGGGAATACAGTTTTTTTTTTTGAGAACCTACCTTGGGGCTGACTATAGTGGAATTGTTATCCACTCGCGAGATACTTCCTCTGATCAATTTCTTTGGGTACCCTCGAGTAGCAAATTTCTGACCCATTTCATTGAACCGTGTCTCTCTAATCTGTTGATCCTTCACAATCCTCTGTACCCTGAGGAATTGGCTAAAGGGCAATGATCGAATCATGGAGCGGGGATGATGGCTGTCATAACGCAACAGTGTATTTTTGTCAGTGGTCTTCACAAATAGATCAGTCATCAATCCCCGTCCCACAATCCGGACCTCCGTATCCAGAAACTGCAGTTTATCAGTGGAATGGACCACAGTGAATTTTACTGTTGGATCGATTTCGTTGAGGAATGCGTGGAACGCGAGGAGGCCCAACGTGTCGCCCATCCACACCAAGAAGATATCGTCGATATAGCGCCACCACCCCAGAACATGTCTGAAGTGGTGGCTGCCATATACAGACGACTCCTCAAGGTGGGCCATATAGATGTTAGCGTAAGTGGGCGCCACGTTGGACCCCATCGCCGTCCCACGCATCTGCACATAGAAATCGTCCTGAAACAGAAAGTAATTTTTGGTTAAAACAAATCTCAATAGTGTCAACATGAAGATTTGGCAGGCTTCTGTGTAATCCGAATCCTTTAGGCATGCTTCTACCGCCTGGATGCCCAACTCATGGTCAATCGACGTGTATAGGCTACACATGTCGAATGATGCCAGAGTTGCACCCGCAGGGATGTCAAGGTCGTCTATTTTGGACAGAAAGTCATTTGTGTCTCTAATATAAGATTTCGCGGATATAGCATAATGACGCAACATTCTGTCAAGAAAGATAGCCACATTACAGAATAGAGACCCCCTCCCGGACACAATAGGTCGCCCGGGGGGGGGGGGGGGAATCCAATCTCTTGTGGATTTTAGGCAAGGTGTACAAAATGGGTGTACATGGTTTATCACAGTAAAGATAGGAAAAAAGTTTATCATCAATGATATCAGCCTCACGGGCTTGATTCAAGATGTCACGCAGCTCTCTTAGTAAACCAAATTTAGGGTCCTGTGCGACCCGCTTGTACACCTGTACATCATTCAGTTGACCATAGATCTCCCGGATGTACTCACTGGTGTCCATGACCACAACCCCACCACCCTTGTCTGCCGACTTGATGGTGAGGCTGTGGTTGGAGGCCAGAGAGTCCACCGCGGTGATCTCATCAGATGTGATATTGCCATGTCTCAGGCAGTTGTTGTCAGAATCATGTCTTAACACATCAATATCCCTCCGTACTGCTAGAAAAAAAGCAGCAACTGCTGGGTGATCTATTACAGGATTAAAATTGCTCTTTATATACAACCCTGTATTACACAAGGACAATTCAGTTGGTCTGTCCCCATCACATCTAGGGGCTTGACACTGTGTAGAAAACCAAATCTTAAGTTTAATGTTCCGTAGGAACCTATGCAAATCCAACTCCATGCTGAACCAATCCGTCTTGGACACGGGGCAAAAAGAGAGCCGGATTGCTGTGCATCATTTAAAGTACAGGAAGAAATATTTACCACTGTGTCCTCTTTTTGTTTAATGCTTTCTGGCGTTGGGGTCTGTGGTTTTTGATTCTGTCCTCCCCGCTTGTGATGGCGTTTACCGCCCCTCCTGGTTCTATTGAATCTGAACCCAGTCCTAAAAAAGGTTTTGGGAGTGTTGCTTGTGGACCAGCATCTCCTTGCTCCTGATTCTCATGGTCTTGGGGTCTTGATCGCAGACTCCTTTTGTCAGAGGAATAATTCTGCCTCCTGTCTCCTCCTCTGGTATTTTTGAGGTCTCGTTGCCATGTATAGATGAACCCCCCGTGTATAATCCTCCATATCACGTATCCATTTATGCCGTTTCTTATCCTGCAATTCGGATTTCAATTTATCAAAGTTTGGTGCACACAAAGTAATATATGCAGCATATTCCTCAGCTGGCATCAATTGTTCCAGTAATGCTGTATTTTTTGGGATAATTTCCTGTACCACAATTATCTCTTTTTGTAAGAACTCCACATTGAGCAGTATCATGTCAAAAGCAAACTTATTGCAAATTTGGGTGAATCTGGTGCAAAAATCAGCATTATTGGGGAATAAATCCGGTCTCAACTGTGACCTCATGCCACGTGGTATTCTGTGATTTTGATGATATTCACAAAGAGTAAACATATGGAGCTCCAAATTGATTAGACGTCTGGATTCATATTCAAATTGCTTTTTGGTATCCAACAATGACGGAGTGAATAGAAAATTGGTGTCTCTCACCGTATCCCGCATGATCCTCAGTTCATCCTCCCTACTGTAGGTGAAGCCATCTGGGTCACGGATTTCAGATGGTGTAGCCATTATTAGGTGCAAGCGTCCTCTGGTGCAAGAAGTAGACTTTGGAAAATGAGGATGCAGCCCACTGTTACATTCGGGTGCAAGTCAGGCCGATGTGGACAAGCACCACAGTCCAATTCAATAAAGGTAGAAGAAGGCCAGCAGCACACCACGGGTTTCAAAGGAAAACGTGCAGTTTATTCACCAAGTATCATTAGCAGCAACGTTTCAACCGCTTGTTGCGGTCTTTCTCAAGCTATGTGCACATGTGTTACAATCATACCATATAAAGGTGTATCAATTAGTCTCACAATCCAATCAATTTGTACATACAAAAACAAAATTCATAATAGCAATAGTTCAAATTAGTGAACAAATCACATAGGTAATATCACAAAAGTTTACAAATACAGTACATCTATAAAGTGCTATAGTAAAATGCATGGTGAATCACAACATGTAAAAAGTACTGTAATTACTTATAATTAGTGCAGGTGTGTGGACTGCACGTATGCGGCATCGCGGTCTCGGCGGCGTCCCCATTCAGTCTCTGCGCATGCGTGGGAACATAAAATCACGCGATCCCTCAGACGCACAGAGACTGACTGGAAACCACATCCAAGATGGCCGGGCCTGCTCCCTCCCCAGTGTGCGCATGTCCATGCAGAAGCGTCGGCCTCCCACCAGTAGTCATGTGGTCAGTGTCACATGATCAGACTACGGCAGATAAACAAAGTAAATTTTAGGTAGTTTATTACTAGAATATGGGTCTGGATCGCCTCGGTCCCGGAATTCCCACAGTAAAACAATGTGGAGATCCAGGATCCAGCGTCCTATCGACCCTATAGTCTGGCCATAAAGTCACTCAGTCGTGCACAAAATAGGGAAGGCTGGTGTCCCACGGCGAAGACCAGCCGTGTCTCTGGTCAAGTCACCGCCGGAGTGTGGAGACGGCGACAAGCAGCGGGCCTTCACCTGCACCAATGGATCACCTCGCCGTCCATCTCTCTGGCCTCCAACCACAGCCTCACCATCAAGTCGGCAGACAAGGGTGGTGGGGTTGTGGTCATGGACACCAGTGAGTACATCCGGGAGATCTATGGTCAACTGAATGATGTACAGGTGTACAAGCGGGTCGCACAGGACCCTAAATTTGGTTTACTAAGAGAGCTGCGTGACATCTTGAATCAAGCCCGTGAGGCTGATATCATTGATGATAAACTTTTTTCCTATCTTTACTGTGATAAACCATGTACACCCATTTTGTACACCTTGCCTAAAATCCACAAGAGATTGGATTCCCCCCCCCCCCCCGGGCGACCTATTGTGTCCGGGAGGGGGTCTCTATTCTGTAATGTGGCTATCTTTCTTGACAGAATGTTGCGTCATTATGCTATATCCGCGAAATCTTATATTAGAGACACAAATGACTTTCTGTCCAAAATAGACGACCTTGACATCCCTGCGGGTGCAACTCTGGCATCATTCAACATGTGTAGCCTATACACGTCGATTGACCATGAGTTGGGCATCCAGGCGGTAGAAGCATGCCTAAAGGATTCGGATTACACAGAAGCCTGCCAAATCTTCATGTTGACACTATTGAGATTTGTTTTAACCAAAAATTACTTTCTGTTTCAGGACGATTTCTATGTGCAGATGCGTGGGACGGCGATGGGGTCCAACGTGGCGCCCACTTACGCTAACATCTATATGGCCCACCTTGAGGAGTCGTCTGTATATGGCAGCCACCACTTCAGACAAGTTCTGGGGTGGTGGCGCTATATCGACGATATCTTCTTGGTGTGGATGGGCGACACGTTGGGCCTCCTCGCGTTCCACGCATTCCTCAACGAAATCGATCCAACAGTAAAATTCACTGTGGTCCATTCCACTGATAAACTGCAGTTTCTGGATACGGAGGTCCGGATTGTGGGACGGGGATTGATGACTGATCTATTTGTGAAGACCACTGACAAAAATACACTGTTGCGTTATGACAGCCATCATCCCCACTCCATGATTCGATCATTGCCCTTTAGCCAATTCCTCAGGGTACAGAGGATTGTGAAGGATCAACAGATTAGAGAGACACGGTTCAATGAAATGGGTCAGAAATTTGCTACTCGAGGGTACCCAAAGAAATTGATCAGAGGAAGTATCTTGCGAGTGGATAACAATTCCACTATAGTCAGCCCCAAGGTAGGTTCTCAAAAAAAAAAACTGTATTCCCTTTGTCTCCCAGTTCTCTGCTGATAGTCCGCAAATTGCGGCTGTCATCAGGAAACATTGGAGGATGATAGGGAACAGTTTCCCCCAGGTTGAGGAGTTTGGTACACCACCTCTATTCGCTTATCGTAGAGGACGCAATTTGGGGGATAGATTGGTGAGATCTGACGTGGGCAGTGCCAAGACCAGCGTAAGAGCATTATCTGCCTCTACGTGGACTGGCTGCTACCCGTGTTACCATTGTATAAATTGTAACCTTATGCTGAAGGGGGATACATTTCTGAATCCAGCTACTAAAAATGATCAAAATTACCCAATACTTGACGTGTGACTCGTCCTACGTGGTCTACCAGCTGACATGTCCCTGCGGGAGGTGGTATGTTGGTGAGACCACGTGGGACGTGAAGACATGGTTAAACCAACATCGATATTCCATTAGAAAAGAGAAAATGGATTTGCCTGTGTCCAAACATTTCAAAGAGGCAGGACACACACAAAAAGATCTGAGGTTCCGTATATTGGAACTGATAGAATTGGGAAGGCGGGGGGGAGATAGACAAGCTCTCCTCAAAAAGCGTGAGCTATTCTGGATTTTTACCCTGAAAACCTTGAGGCCCTACGGGTTGAATGTCGATTTTAGAGTGGATTAGTGGTGTCTCTCACCAGGTACTGTTTTGTCCATATTCCCTACTGTGGGTTCAGTGCAATATGTGTACATAGGAATCAAGTGGAATTATCTTTGTCTTTGTATGAAAGATATATATTTTTTTCTAAAAAAATATTTGTTCTCTTGTTTTTAGATCTGTTTATTGATCACGGTCATGACTGACACCTTGCACAGTGAGGAGAGCCTCTTTGGTCCTGCCGGCTACCCATGGCTTTTTTCTGTACTACATATACACAGCATGGCCCGGCTGCTGTTCTGTTCCAGTTGTGGAGTGATCTATGTCAGTCGGGAGCCTACCCACACAGTGTATATATATATATATATATATATATTTTTTAATATCCCAATGGGAATTTGTTGATATTACCAGTGTTATATTCAGTTCTGGCACTGGTCACTCAGTGTACTAGATGGATAGCGAGGTGATCCATTGGGGTTGGCGACGGTTCGCGGTGAAGGCCCGCTGCGACGTCGCCGTCTCCACACTCCGGCGGTGACTTGACCAGAGACACGGCTGGTCTCCGCCGTGGGACACCAGCCTTCCCTATTTTGTGCACGACTGAGTGACTTTATGGCCAGACTATAGGGTTGATAGGACGCTGGATCCTGGATCTCCACATTGTTTTACTGTGGGAATTCCGGGACCGAGGCGATCCAGACCCATATTCTAGTAATAAACTACCTAAAATTTACTTTGTTTATCTGCCGTAGTCTGATCATGTGACACTGACCACATGACTACTGGTGGGAGGCCGACGCTTCTGCATGGACATGTGCACACTGGGGAGGGAGCAGGCCCGGCCATCTTGGATGTGGTTTCCAGTCAGTCTCTGTGCGTCTGAGGGATCGCGTGATTTGATGTTCCCGCGCATGCGCAGAGACTGAATGGGGACGCCGCGGAGAGCGCGATGCCGCATACGTGCAGTCCATCAGCTGATTGTGAGTTTTTTATGTTCACGATATTAATGGGACACACCTGCACTAATTATAAGTAATTACAGTACTTTTTACATGTTGTAACACATGTGCACATAGCTTGAGAAAGACCGCAACAAGCGGTTTAAACGTTGCTGCTAATGATACTGGGTGAATAAACTGCACGTTTTCCTTTGAAACCCGTGGTGTGCTGCTGGCCTTCTTCTACCTTTATATATATAAATCTTTTTTTGTAAGTACACATTTTTTACAATTACTAAAAAAATATAAAATATATAAATTAAATTTTTAGTAACTGGCCATGCAGCTCTATAGTGTAGTGGTTAACATTCTTGGCTGTAATGTAGAAGGTTGTGAGTTGGAAATCCCGCCAGAAACTTTTCAGAAATAGAGGCTAAATTAGATTTAAATACACTGACTTGAGCACATGCGATATTCGACCGAGCATAGCGATGCTCGAGCCGAACTGGTGTTTGGCCGAGCATGCTCGCCCAACACTACAAGTATCACAATAGTCTCTACTGGTGGCCATAAGCTTACTCTTTCGCTCTTTGGTGTTGCACCAAACTTGATGAGCGTTTACAACTCTGCTGGGAAGTCTCCCACTTAGTGGCAGAGACAAAGGCGGCTATACTACTTGGTCTAGGCCACACAGAGTACTCTTTAGACAGGCTTAATCACAGTTCTCGGGTGCGGCACACCATAGCTATTTGTACTTGTTGAGAGTCTCTACTTAGCATAAAGTATGTCTCACAAGGCAGGTGTTGCTGCCCCCATCTCTTCCTAGGTCCCTAGGGTAATCAACCAATTTGACAGTGTCATTCACCTCCACTTTCTAGCTAACTATGAGACAGTGCTTCTGGTCCTCTCTAGATTAGTGGCTGTGGAAGTGTCTTCACTACAAATGGCTCTGAACAAGAGGTTCCCTCAGCAGCTTTGTTACGTTGGTGACCAGTGTCTGCCTCTGCTCAACTACTTCGGGTGGGCATGGGTGCTGCTCCACTCACCCGGTGTTTGTGTCAGTTCCAGCACTCTGGCAGTGGGTCCAGGTGCCTGTGTCCTATGTGTCTATTGGAGACTTTCCTCAGTGAACCTCACTTCATTCTACAGTATTACAAAGGTTAACCCTCCTTTGGTTCTGTGTGCTGCTGCTTCTAATGTTAATCATCTCCGCTATACGTGCTGTGCCCCTTCTCACTGCTAGCTTCTTCAAAGGAGCTCTAACCAACTTCTGCCTAATTTCCGGATTCTGACCATCTGTTGCCTGATCTAACCTGTGCCTGGTCACCATACTGACCCTGTGCTGTAAGCCCAGACCTTTGGACTGTTTCTCGGATTTGAAAGAACTCTGCCTGCCCTGACCCCAGCACCTGTGTCTCTGACCCCCGTGGGTCAGCTGTCAACCACATCAGGATTATCCCTGGAGGTAGCAGCCTGGTAGTTCCAGGGCAGCAAAGTTCAGATCCACGTAAGCAGGTTAAAGGGTTAATACCACAGGACGCCCTTAGGTTTTGTCCAAAGTCAAACCAGTTGGTTGACACTGTGGTTCCACACCCACTGCTGTTACAACCCCTCTTTTTACAATACAGGAACGTGCTACACAGTGTGGGGATGTTCTAGATGTAACCCCTGATCTCTGCATACATGAAAATGAATCCCCTGGCATTGCAGTGCGGTTACAGTTTCTCCGTCTTCATGTGCCGACACCTCACGCATGCGTGGTAGGGGTTTCCGGACGCTGTTGGTATCGTGGCAATTATCCAAAGCGCTTCAATGTAATTCTATGTATCTTATGATAGACTCCCGTGATGTTGCAGGATCATTTTATTAAGTCGCAGCTATTAACGCCAGACGCGTTTCGAAACCGTGCGGTTTCTTTCTCAGTAGCTATGTATGTTAAAAAGAGGGACACTTCACTTCTTATATAGGGCTAATGATGGTTGCGAAAGCTGGAGTGGACCGCGACAGTTTCATACTCTATTATGTGATATTGGGTGTTTAATTCACACTATATAGTATCACATTGGTGTTTAATATACAAACCGGATTCCAAAAAAGTTGGGACACTATACAAATCGTGAATAAAAACTGAATGCAATGATGTGGAGGTGCCAACTTCTAATATTTTATTCAGAATATAACATAAATCACGGAACAAAAGTTTAAACTGAGAAAATGTACCATTTTAAGGGAAAAATATGTTGAATCAGAATTTCATGGTGTCAACAAATCCCCAAAAAGTTGGGACAAGGCCATTTTCACCACTGTGTGGCATCTCCCCTTCTTCTTACAACACTCAACAGACGTCTGGGGACCGAGGAGACCAGTTTCTCAAGTTTAGAAATAGGAATGCTCTCCCATTCTTGTCTAATACAGGCCTCTAACTGTTCAATCGTCTTGGGCCTTCTTTGTTGCACATTCCTCTTTATGATGCGCCAAATGTTCTCTATAGGTGAAAGATCTGGACTGCAGACTGGCCATTTCAGTACCCGGATCCTTCTCCTACGCAGCCATGATGTTGTGATTGATGCAGAATGTGGTCTGGCATTATCTTGTTGAAAAATGCAGGGTCTTCCCTGAAAGAGATGACGTCTGGATGGGAGCATATGTTGTTCTAGAACCTGAATATATTTTTCTGCATTGATGGTGCCTTTCCAGACATGCAAGCTGCCCATGCCACACACACTCATGCAACCCCATACCATCAGAGATGCAGGCTTCTGAACTGAGCGTTGATAACAACTTGGGTTGTCCTTGTCCTCTTTGGTCCGGATGACATGGCGTCCCAAATTTCCAAAAAGAACTTCGAATCGTGACTCGTCTGACCACAGAACAGTCTTCCATTTTGCCACACTCCATTTTAAATGATCCCTGGCCCAGTGAAAACGCCTGAGCTTGTGGATCTTGCTTAGAAATGGCTTCTTCTTTGCACTGTAGAGTTTCAGCTGGCGGATGGCCCGGTGGATTGTGTTCACTGACAATGGTTTCTGGAAGTATTCCTGAGCCCATTCTGTGATTTCCTTTACAGTAGCATTCCTGTTTGGGGTGCAGTGTCGTTTAAGGGCCCGGAGATCACGGGCATCCAGTATGGTTTTACGGCCTTGACCCTTACGCACAGAGATTGTTCCAGATTCTCTGAATCTTCGGATGATGTTATGCACAGTTGATGATAATAGATGAAAAGTCTTTGCAATTTTTCGCTGGGTAACACCTTTCTGATATTGCTCCACTATCTTTCTGCGCAACATTGTGGGAATTGGTGATCCTCTACCCATCTTGGCTTCTGAGAGACACTGCCACTCTGAGAAGCTCTTTTTATACCCAATCATGTTGCCAATTGACCTAATTAGTGTTAATTGGTCTTCCAGCTCTTCGTTAGGCTCAAATTTACTTTTTCCAGCCTCTTATTGCTACTTGTCCCAACTTTTTGGGGATTTGTTGACACCGTGAAAATTTCAATCAATGTATTTTTCCTTTAAAATGATACATTTACTCGGATTAAACGTTTGATCTGTCATCTACGTTCTATTACAAATAAAATATTGACATTTGCCATCTCCACATCATTGCATTCAGTTTTTGTTCACAATTTGTTTAGTGTCCCAACTTTTTTGGAATCCGGTTTTGTACCATATTACATAATAAACATAATAAAAATGATGAAAACTTATAATAAACATTACAAACAATATTAACAGTAATATTTTGTATATAATAAAAATAAAAAAAGGTCAAGGGAAGGTCTGGAAGACTAAGAAATATTTTCAGTGGCTCATAGGATTGCTAGAAAGGCAAATCAAAACCCCCACTTGACTGCAAAGGACCTTCAGGAAAATGTAGTTGTGGTACACTGTTCTGCTGTTTAGCTGTACCTGAGGGATTAACTGCCGTAGATAGCAGCGCCCTGTCATAGAGGTCGGGTGCCGGCTATGTGATTCTGCCGCCGGCGCCCGCCGCCTGTATTTGTATTAAAAGGTTAGTTATCTTCATTGGTGGCGCAGTGCACCCTCCCCCACCCCCAACCCCCCAGTATTATAATCAATGGTGGCAGTGCCCACAGGGTCCCCTCCTCTTCATTGGTGGTGCAGTGGTAGCTTCTGATCGGAGCCCCAGCAGTGTAACCGCAGGGCTCCGATCGGTTACCATGGAAGCCAGGATGCTGCTGTAGCCTTCCATGGTAAGCTCCCTGCTGCCGTGTGTACAAAGCCCAGGGCAGCAGGGACAGTGTGAGGTCCTATTCACCCCCCAATAGGACAAGGGGTTTAAATATCCCAGGTTCTAGCCCCTAAGGGGGCTAATAGTTATTTAAAAAAAAGTAAAAAAAAAAGTAAAAAAAGTAAAAAAAAAAACAAAACAAAATATTAAGTTTAACCACTTAAGGACCACAGGTTTATACCCCCCTAAAGACCAGGCCCTTTTTTACAAATCGGCACTCCACAACTTTAGCGGTTTATTGCTCGGTCATGCAACTTACCACCCAAATGAATTTTACCTCCTTTTCTTCTCACTAATAGAGCTTTCATTTGGTGGTATTTCATTGCTGCTGACATTTTTACTTTTTTTGTTATTAATCGAAATTTAACGATTTTTTTGCAAAAAAATGACATTTTTCACTTTCAGTTGTAAAATTTAGCAAAAAAAAACGACATCCATATATAAATTTTGCTCTAAATTTATTGTTCTACATGTCTTTGATAAAAAAAAAATGTTTGGGTAAAAAAAAAAAATGGTTTGGGTAAAAGTTATAGCGTTTACAAACTATGGTACAAAAATGTGAATTTCCGCTTTTTGAAGCAGCTCTGACTTTCTGAGCACCTGTCATGTTTCCTGAGGTTCTACAATGCCCAGACAGTAGAAACACCCCACAAATGACCCCATTTCGGAAAGTAGACACCCTAAGGTATTCGCTGATGGGCATAGTGAGTTCATAGAACTTTTTTTTTTTTGTCACAAGTTAGCGGAAAATGATGATTTTTTTTTTTTTCTTACAAAGTCTCATATTCCACTAAATTGTGACAAAAAATAAAAAGTTCTATGAACTCACTATGCCCATCAGCAAATACCTTGGGGTCTCTTCTTTCCAAAATGGGGTCACTTGTGGGGTAGTTATACTGCCCTGGCATTCTAGGGGCCCAAATGTGTGGTAAGGAGTTTGAAATCAAAATCTGTAAAAAATGACCGGTGAAATCCGAAAGGTGCTCTTTGGAATATGGGCCCCTTTGCCCACCTAGGCTGCAAAAAAGTGTCACACATGTGGTATCTCCGTACTCAGGAGAAGTTGGGGAATGTGTTTTGGGGTGTCATTTTAGATATACCCATGCTGGGTGAGAGAAATATCTTGGCAAAAGACAACTTTTCCCATTTCTTTATACAAAGTTGGCATTTGACCAAGATATTTCTCTCACCCAGCATGGGTATATGTAAAATGACACCCCAAAACACATTCCCCAACTTCTCCTGAGTACGGAGATACCAGATGTGTGACACTTTTTTGCAGCCTAGATGCGCAA
Source organism: Bufo bufo (assembly GCF_905171765.1). Taxonomy (NCBI): domain Eukaryota; kingdom Metazoa; phylum Chordata; class Amphibia; order Anura; family Bufonidae; genus Bufo; species Bufo bufo. The sequence continues at coordinate 15,434,112 of NC_053392.1, read as the reverse complement.
AGGGGCCCACATTCCTTTTATGAGAGCATTTTTAGACATTTGGATCCCAGACTTCTTCGCACGCTTTAGGGCCCCTAAAATGCCAGGGCAGTATAAATACCCCACATGTGACCCCATTTTGGAAAGAAGACACCCCAAGGTATTCAATGAGGGGCATGGCGAGTTCATAGAATTTTTTATTTTTTTGGCACAAGTTAGCGGAAATTGTTTTTTTTTGTTTTTTCTCACAAAATCTCCCTTTCCGCTAACTTGGGACAAAAATTTCAATCTTTCATGGACTCAATATGCCCCTCAGCGAATACCTTGGGGTGTCTTCTTTCCAAAATGGTGTTATTTGTGGGGTGTTTGTACTGCCCTGGCATTTGAGGGTCTCCGCAATCATTACATGTATGCCCAGCATTAGGAGTTTCTGCTATTCTCCTTATATTGAGCATACGGGTAATGAGATTTTTTTTTTCCGTTCAGCCTCTGGGCTGAAAGAAAAAAATGAACGGCACAGATTTCTTCATTCGCATCGATCAATGTGGATGAAAAAATCTCTGCCAAAAAAAGAAAAAGGAGGGGAAAGGCGTCTGCCAGGACATAGGAGCTCCGCCCAACATCCATACCCACTTCAGCTCGTATGCCCTGGCAAACCCGATTTCTCCATTCACATCAATCGATGTGGATGAATAAATCATTGCCGGGATTTTTTATTTTTTTTTATATATACAAAGTGTTTGCCAAAGTATATGAACACCGCCACCTCCTCAGCTCATATGCCTCGGCAAACATATCTTTTACTGCAGAGGAGAAATCTCGTCTTGCAGCGCCGCATACACCGACTTGAGTGTAATCTGACAGCAGCGCAATGCTTCTGTCAGAATGCACATCAGTGCTGCAGCTGGTCGATCGGTTGGTCCACCTGGAAGGTAAAAAAAAAAAAACAGGCCGCAACGCAATAAATTTATTAACATTAACTTTAGAGAACATTAACTTTTATAAACTTTTGAAACAGAACAATAACTTTTTTGCTTACCGGTGTTTTTTTTTTTTTTTTTTTACCTTTATAGGAGAAACCTCTCCTTCCCCATGGGACAATGTGCAAAGCGCAAATCGCCCAAAGATGTGGCGAAGTACGTTATGCACTTTATCCCAGGTGAAAGGAGAGGTTTGTGGCAGCTCTGTGTAAAAGGGCCCTAAGACCCCTGTGTGCCTGTCCTGTGAGATGCAATCCCTATGCTAGGTGTACCTGAGTGTGGAACTTGCGGAAACACTCCCCTATGCATAGGGCAGGCTGGTCAGGACAAAAAAAGGTGGTGTCACGCCTTATTCCACCCCTGCTACAGACACGACATCTTTTTCTTGGGGAACGTTGAGTTGGGGTACCAGGATAGACAGATGGGAAGTGTCTGTCATGTAGCCAGCTCACTACATCAGGGCCTTGGGGCATGGACCCTCCTGGATACAGGATTTCCGAAATGATCTCTTCCTGGAATTTTAGGAAGGATCCTGTTCTCCCAGCCTTACTCTAGAGAACAAAACTATTATAGACAGCCAATTGGATCAAATATACAGACACCTTCTTATACCAGCGTCTGGTGCGTCGGGAAACTAAATAGGGAGCCAACATCTGGTCATTGAAGTCCACCCCTCCCATGTGAAGGTTATAGTCATGGACAGAGAGGGGTTTCACAATGACTCCAGTTGCCCGTTCAATTTGGACAGTCGTGTCTGCGTGAATGGTGGACAGAAGGTAAACGTCCCTCTTGTCCCTCCACTTCACCGCGAGCAGTTCTTGGTCACACAAGGCAGCCCTCTCCCCCCGTGCAAGTCGGGTATTAACAAGCCGTTGGGGGAAGCCCCGGCGACTAGGTCGCGCGGTGCCACAGCATTGAATTCCGACTAGATGTAAGTGCCGAAAGAGGGCCACGCTTGTGTAAAAATTGTCCACGTATAAGTGGTACCCCTTGTGGAGTAAGGGTGACACCAAGTCCCAGACAATCTTGCCACTGCTCCCCAGGTAGTCATCCGACCGGCTCCAGTTTTGAGTCTTTTCCCTCATAGACCCTAAAACGATATGTATAGCCTGTGGCCCTTTCACAGAGCTTATACAGTTTGACCCCGGTAAAATGTACTAGGGACTCGTCTATGCAGATGTTTTAATTGGGGGTATACGCATCTGCAAATCTGGATGACAAATGGTCTATGAGGGGCCGAATTTTGTGGAGCCGGTCATAAGCAGGGTGGCAGGATGACAGGTGCTATTGTCCGTAAAATGCATAAAGCGCATGATGCCCTCAAAACGTGCCCTGGACATAGCAGCAGACAACATGGGCATGTAATGTATTGGGTCTTTAGACCAATAGGACCGCAATACATTTTTTTTAGTTAGACCCATGCTGAGGATAAGGCCCAAAAAAAATTTAAACTCTGAAACTGTGACTGGTTTCCACCGGAAAGGCTGGGCATAGAAGCTTTCCGGATTGGCGGTAATAAACTGTGTGGCGTAGCGGTTGGTTTCTGCCACAACTAGGTCATAGAGATCCGCGGTGAAGAACAGCTCAAAAAACTGAAGGGCCGATCCTAAATGAGCCGTCTCCACGCGAACTCCAGACTGGGCGGTGAAAGGGGGCAATACGGGTGCGGCGGAAGCAGGGGAGTGCCAATTAGGATTTGCCAGCACCTCTGGGAGACTAAGGGCTCTGCGGGCCTGTGAACGTGGTGGCTGCGACGGGGGAGTTACTGCACATGCCACTGTGCCAGCTTGAACTGCCCTTCTGGTGCTCGCCACTTCACCAGGGAATACGGCAGTGCTGGTAGAAGGTCCAGGATGTGCTGCGCTGCTGGTGTATGCCGCACCATAAACAAGATCAGCGCTAGCACCACTCTGCTGCAAATGAGGATCATCACGCGGGGTATGCAGAACTCTGACATGGGGTCGGGTACGCCTGACCGTAGCAGGGACCTCTACCTCGTCATTTTCGCTAGCGGTTAGAGTGCCACTGCTGTCTACAGGTTCATATTCTGAACCACTGGATTCAGCGGGTGAGGCGTCCCCATCGCTTTCATCCATCAGGGCCAGAATCCTGTAGGCCTCTTCAGCGGAATACCCCTTGTTTGACATTTTGGGTTCACTAAATTTAGGGGGTATTCCTCTGAGACTACCCGGGAAAAAGAGCACACCTGCCTAGTAAAAAGGAGTGCTTGCGAAGTAAAGCTGCGACCGCTAATAAAGATCCAAAAAGCTCAAAAGTGATCTTTATAGCGGCGCAGCGATTTTACGGTGTTTTTGCAGTGATCAGAAAAAAAAAGTTTCTGTCACTGCGTTGGGCGGACTGAATGCAAGTGTGCGCACAAGATCAGGCCTGATCGGGCGAACACTGCGTTTTGTAGAGCCTAAGGTGACCCTAATGTACTGATATAGATCTGATTGCGATCAGTATTGATCACTTACAGATACTATATAGTACTAGTGCTGATTAGCGTCAGCGATGACGCTAATCAGCGACTAATCAGTGACTGCGGTGCGGTGTGCGCTAACTACCTAGCAAGTAGCTAACTAACTGGCGGTGATAAGGGACCCTTACAGGGGGGGTGATCAGTGACAGGGGGGTGGACAAGGGGGTGATCAGGGTGATCAGGGAGTCTAATATGGGTGATCAGGTGCTTAATAAGGGGTTAATAAATGACAGGGTAATGTGTAAATGTGTAGTGTGGTGTTTGGTGCTACTTACAGAGCTGCCTGTGTCCTCTGGTGGTCGACCCAAGCGAAAGGGACCACCAGAGGAGCAGGTAGCAGGTATATTAGACGCTGTTATCAAAATAGCATCTGACATAACCATTTCATTCGTCGATTCAAAAATCTACAGCCTGCCAGCCAATGATCGCGGCCGGCAGGCTGTAGAAGAACTTGTGCACTACGCGATCCTGTGAACGCGCACTCCTGTGTGCGCGCGTTCACAGGAAATCTCGGCTCACGCGAGATGACGCCAATCGGCGTTAGTGTGACCTGGGAGCGCCGCAGAGATGACGCCGTTAGTGTGACGGTAAGTGGTTAAATCACCCCTTTCCCAATTTTACATATAAAATATATAAATAATAAATAAATAAACATATTACATATCGCCACGCCCGAAAAAGTGTGAACTATTAAAATATTAAAAAATATCTCCTATGCGGTGAATGCCATAACAGAAAAAAATTCAATAAAAACCGCGCCTTTTTTTGTCACCTTGTCCCCCAAAAAAATAGTATTGGACTGTCCTTTTATGGGCCGGACGTTCCATAAAATGCGGAATGCACGCAGCATTTTTGGTGTTTTATTTTTTTCATGTGGTATCGAGTATCGCAATACTTTTTTATGGTATCGAAATCGAATCAAAATGTTGGTATTGTGATAACCCTAGTCCCTGGTGTTCGTGACGCCAGCACCCTTGGGTGCAAAGAAGGTGTAGAAATGAAGAGGAGTCAGTTCGTATAAATAACGGGAACTTTTACTGATAATCAGTTCCCTTGAGGTAGATGTACAAGTTCATGGACATGGCAGAGGTAGTTATAATCCATATAAAGCACATTCACTTCAGATCTCACTTGTGCTGCAATTCCTGGTAACAGGCTTAGGAGAGGTACTAACATGCTCAGGTGAGGCACTAACAGGCTTAGGAGAGGTACTAACATGCTCAGGTGAGGTACTAACAGGCTCAGGTGAGGCACTAACAGGCTCAGGTGAGACACTAACAGGCTTAGGAGAGGTACTAACATGCTCAGGTGAGGCACTAACATGCTCAGGTGAGGCACTAACATGCTCAGGTGAGGCACTAACAGGCTCAGGTGAGGCACTAACAGGCTCAGGTGAGACACTAACAGGCTCAGGAGAGGTACTAACATGCTCAGGAGAGGTACTAACAGGCTTAGGAGAGGTACTAACATGCTCAGGTGAGGCACTAACAGGCTCAGGTGAGGCACTAACAGGCTCAGGTGAGACACTAACAGGCTTAGGAGAGGTACTAACATGCTCAGGTGAGGCACTAACATGCTCAGGTGAGGCACTAACATGCTCAGGTGAGGCACTAACAGGCTCAGGTGAGGCACTAACAGGCTCAGGTGAGGCACTAACAGGCTCAGGTGAGGCACTAACAGGCTCAGGTGAGGCACTAACAGGCTCAGATGAGGTACTAACAGGTTCAGGTGAGGCACTAGCAGGCTCAGGTGAGGTACTAACAGGCTCAGGTGAGGCACTAACAGGCTCAGGTGAGGCACTAACAGGCTCAGGTGGGGCACTAACAGGCTCAGGTGAGGCACTAACAGGCTCAGGTGAGGCACTAACAGGCTCAGGTGAGGCACTATCAGGCTCAGGTGAGGTACTAACAGGTTCAGGTGAGGCACTAACAGGCTCAGGTGAGGCACTAACAGGCTCAGGTGAGGCACTAACAGGCTCAGGTGAGGTACTAACAGGTTCAGGTGAGGCACTAACAAGATCAGGTGAGGAACTAACAGGCTCAGGTGAGGCACTAACAGGCTCAGGTGAGGTACTAACAGGCTCAGGTGAGGCACTAACAGGCTCAGGTGAGGCACTAACAGGCTCAGGTGAGGCACTATCAGGCTCAGGTGAGGTACTATCAGGCTCAGGTGAGGTACTAACAGGTTCAGGTGAGGCACTAACAGGCTCAGGTGAGGCACTAACAGGCTCAGGTGAGGCACTAACAGGCTCAGGTGAGGCACTAACAGGTTCAGGTGAGGTACTAATAGGCTCAGGTGAGGCACTAACAGGCTCAGGTGAGGCACTAACAGGCTCAGGTGATGTACTAACAGGCTCAGGTGAGGCACTAACAGGCTCATGTGAGGCACTAACAGGCTCAGGTGAGGCACTAACAGGCTCAGGTGATGTACTATCAGGCTCAGGTGAGGTACTAACAGGCTCAGATGAGGTACTAACAGGCTCATGTAGAGTGGCCAGATGAGTTATGATTAAGACCGAGGAGTGGTCGAAACGCGTAAACTGAAGGGGTGTCGGTGTGCAGAGGGGTCCACTGTATGTGATTGACAATCCGCTAATAAAGTTGGAGAAACTATACCACAATTTTCCTTTTTGTTGTGAATACAAGACCGACCTGATTGGATCCGTGCACTGGGAATTCGACATATAGGGTGAGCTGGATTTGTTGTTTGTGTCCGGTTTCAGGCCAGACAGTCCGCCTTTCAGACTCCCTGTCCTGCGCAGGGCCTGGACGGACGCAGGGATGTCCTCCTTTTCAGTAGCTCATGCTCAGACAGCAGCACTGTGCTGTCTGAATGTGAGCTGCCGGCTGAGGCTTCTCTCACCTCCAGTCAGTCACTAGAACCCACAGACATGGCTGACTGAGGGGGAGAGAAGCGACCCGGACTGCCCCAGCTCACCTTCCCGTCTGAAAGGTCTGTATGGCCTCCACATCACCCGACCATACGATCAGCAGGTCATCCATGTAGCGACCATACCACTGCACGCAATCGTAGAATGGGTCGATGAGGAGGACGTTTCTCTCCCACCAAGCCATGAATATATTAGCTATGGAGGGAGAGAACTTAGCCTCCATGTCGGCTGTACTTCTGCCAACTCAAATCCAGGGTCCGCAAGGACCGCAAGCACATTCCGGATGTGCCCCATCATGAGACTTTGCGGTTTGTCATGATGGGGACACATCCGGATTGTGTGCACAGGGTATAGTAAGAGTGATGGCCCCGTCAGAGGAGGCGATCATAGAAGAGGCTTACTGGATGTTCCAGTTGTCCACACGCTTTCCGCAGGGTTTAAACAGGAGATGCCATCGAATTCTGCAATATTAATTGCATATTATATTTATGTAATCCACCTTTGGGCTGTGCCAATGCATCGTGCTGCTTTAATTATATCGATTTTTTTTACTTATATGTCTTTTTATGAAGTCTAAATGAAGCACATCTACTTGTATAATTTTCTCCAGTATTACATGTGATTTTAACCCATGCTGTTTGTGCCTCCCCCTTAACCTGTTCCTAATCAGGAGCCTTATTGGTGTGGATGTGGGGGGATGGTATATATATATAGCATGGTCAGTTAAGTTTTGTATTGTCATGAAGAAGGACCCCCACTAAAGTGGTCCGAAACACGTAACCATTTGTCCTGTTATTTTTACAAAGTCGCTGAAATAAAGATACTTTTCTCTACTTTGGCAATTGAAGCTGGACTTTTCCAAGTTGCTGAATTTGTGATTGCCAGCACTTTCCAGGGGCTGTGTCCGTGCTCATTGCAAAGGAACACAGGTGAGAGCTGCAAACACACCTGTTTTTGCACTGTGGTAATGGTAGACTGCATGGCTAGAGGCTGGATGTTATACACCTGTGTTAATGGTAGACTGTATGGCTAGAGGCTGGATGTTATACAATGTGGTAATGGTAGACTGCACGGCTAGAGGCTGGATGTTATACACTGTGGTAATGGTAGACTGCATGGCTAGAGGCTGGATGTTATACACTGTGGTAATGGTAGACTGCATGGCTAGAGGCTGGATGTTATACACTGTGGTAATGGTAGACTGCATGGCTAGAGGCTGGATGTTAAACACTGTGGTAATGGTAGACTGTATGGCTAGAGGCTGGATGTTATACACTGTGGTAATGGTAGACTGCATGGCTAGAGGCTGGATGTTATACACTGTGGTAATGGTAGACTGTATGGCTAGAGGCTGGATGTTATACACTGTGGTAATGGTAGACTGCATGGCTAGAGGCTGGATGTTATACAATGTGGTAATGGTAGACTGCATGGCTAGAGGCTGGATGTTATACACTGTGGTAATGGTAGACTGCATGGCTAGAGGCTGGATGTTATACACTGTGGTAATGGTAGACTGCATGACTAGAGGCTGGATGTTATACACTGTGGTAATGGTAGACTGCATGGCTAGAGGCTGTATGTTATACACTGTGGTAATGGTAGACTGCATGGCTAGAGACTGGATGTTATACACCTCTGGTAATGGTAGACTGCATGGCTAGAGGCTAGATGTTATACACTGTGGTAATGGTAGACTGTATGGCTAGAGGCTGGATGTTATACACTGTGGTAATGGTAGACTACATGGCTAGAGGCTGGATGTTATACACTGTGGTAATGGTAGACTGCATGACTAGAGACTGGATGTTATACACTGTGGTAATGGCAGACTGCATGGCTAGAGGCTGGATGTTATATACTATGGTAATGGTAGACTGTATGGCTAGAGGCTGGATGTTATACACTGTGGTAATTGTAGACTGCATGGCTAGAGGCTGTATGTTATACACTGTGGTAATGGTAGACTGCATGGCTAGAGACTGGATGTTATACACCTCTGGTAATGGTAGACTGCATGGCTAGAGGCTGGATGTTATACACTGTGGTAATGGTAGACTGTATGGCTAGAGGCTGGATGTTATACACTGTGGTAATGGTAGACTACATGGCTAGAGGCTGGATGTTATACACTGTGGTAATGGTAGACTGCATGACTAGAGACTGGATGTTATACACTGTGGTAATGGCAGACTGCATGGCTAGAGGCTGGATGTTATATACTATGGTAATGGTAGACTGTATGGCTAGAGGCTGGATGTTATACACTGTGGTAATGGTAGACTGCATGGCTAGAGGCTGGATGTTATACAATGTGGTAATGGTAGACTGCATGGCTAGAGGCTGGATGTTATACACTGTGGTAATGGTAGACTGCATGGCTAGAGGCTGGATGTTAAACACTGTGGTAATGGTAGACTGTATGGCTAGAGGCTGGATGTTATACACTGTGGTAATGGTAGACTGCATGGCTAGAGGCTGGATGTTATACACTGTGGTAATGGTAGACTGTATGGCTAGAGGCTGGATGTTATACACTGTGGTAATGGTAGACTGCATGGCTAGAGGCTGGATGTTATACAATGTGGTAATGGTAGACTGCATGGCTAGAGGCTGGATGTTATACACTGTGGTAATGGTAGACTGCATGGCTAGAGGCTGTATGTTATACACTGTGGTAATGGTAGACTGCATGGCTAGAGACTGGATGTTATACACCTCTGGTAATGGTAGACTGCATGGCTAGAGGCTGGATGTTATACACTGTGGTAATGGTAGACTGTATGGCTAGAGGCTGGATGTTATACACTGTGGTAATGGTAGACTGCATGGCTAGAGGCTGGATGTTATACACTGTGGTAATGGCAGACTGTATGGCTAGAGGCTGGATGTTATACACTGTGGTAATGGCAGACTGTATGGCTAGAGGCTGGATGTTATACACTGTGGTAATGGTAGACTGCATGACTAGAGGCTGGATGTTATACACTGTGGTAATAGCAGACTGCATGACTAGAGGCTGGATGTTATACACTGTGGTAATGGCAGACTGCATGGCTAGAGGCTGGGTGTTATACACTGTAGTAATGGCAGACTGCATGGCTAGAGGCTGGATGTTATTTACTGTGTTAATGGTAGACTGTATGGCTAGAGGCTGGATGTTATACACTGTGGTAATGGTAGACTGCATGGCTAGAGGCTGGATGTTATACACCTGTGTTAATGGTAGACTGTATGGCTAGAGGCTGGATGTTATACAATGTGGTAATGGTAGACTGCACGGCTAGAGGCTGGATGTTATACACTGTGGTAATGGTAGACTGCATGGCTAGAGGCTGGATGTTATACACTGTGGTAATGGTAGACTGCATGGCTAGAGGCTGGATGTTAAACACTGTGGTAATGGTAGACTGTATGGCTAGAGGCTGGATGTTATACACTGTGGTAATGGTAGACTGCATGGCTAGAGGCTGGATGTTATACACTGTGGTAATGGTAGACTGTATGGCTAGAGGCTGGATGTTATACACTGTGGTAATGGTAGACTGCATGGCTAGAGGCTGGATGTTATACAATGTGGTAATGGTAGACTGCATGGCTAGAGGCTGGATGTTATACACTGTGGTAATGGTAGACTGCATGGCTAGAGGCTGGATGTTATACACTGTGGTAATGGTAGACTGCATGACTAGAGGCTGGATGTTATACACTGTGGTAATGGTAGACTGCATGGCTAGAGGCTGTATGTTATACACTGTGGTAATGGTAGACTGCATGGCTAGAGACTGGATGTTATACACCTCTGGTAATGGTAGACTGCATGGCTAGAGGCTAGATGTTATACACTGTGGTAATGGTAGACTGTATGGCTAGAGGCTGGATGTTATACACTGTGGTAATGGTAGACTACATGGCTAGAGGCTGGATGTTATACACTGTGGTAATGGTAGACTGCATGACTAGAGACTGGATGTTATACACTGTGGTAATGGCAGACTGCATGGCTAGAGGCTGGATGTTATATACTATGGTAATGGTAGACTGTATGGCTAGAGGCTGGATGTTATACACTGTGGTAATTGTAGACTGCATGGCTAGAGGCTGTATGTTATACACTGTGGTAATGGTAGACTGCATGGCTAGAGACTGGATGTTATACACCTCTGGTAATGGTAGACTGCATGGCTAGAGGCTGGATGTTATACACTGTGGTAATGGTAGACTGTATGGCTAGAGGCTGGATGTTATACACTGTGGTAATGGTAGACTACATGGCTAGAGGCTGGATGTTATACACTGTGGTAATGGTAGACTGCATGACTAGAGACTGGATGTTATACACTGTGGTAATGGCAGACTGCATGGCTAGAGGCTGGATGTTATATACTATGGTAATGGTAGACTGTATGGCTAGAGGCTGGATGTTATACACTGTGGTAATGGTAGACTGCATGGCTAGAGGCTGGATGTTATACAATGTGGTAATGGTAGACTGCATGGCTAGAGGCTGGATGTTATACACTGTGGTAATGGTAGACTGCATGGCTAGAGGCTGGATGTTAAACACTGTGGTAATGGTAGACTGTATGGCTAGAGGCTGGATGTTATACACTGTGGTAATGGTAGACTGCATGGCTAGAGGCTGGATGTTATACACTGTGGTAATGGTAGACTGTATGGCTAGAGGCTGGATGTTATACACTGTGGTAATGGTAGACTGCATGGCTAGAGGCTGGATGTTATACAATGTGGTAATGGTAGACTGCATGGCTAGAGGCTGGATGTTATATACTGTGTTAATGGCAGACTGCATGGCTAGAGGCTGGATGTTATACACTGTGGTAATGGTAGACTGCATGGCTAGAGGCTGGATGTTATACACTGTGGTAATGGTAGACTGCATGGCTAGAGGCTGTATGTTATACACTGTGGTAATGGTAGACTGCATGGCTAGAGACTGGATGTTATACACCTCTGGTAATGGTAGACTGCATGGCTAGAGGCTGGATGTTATACACTGTGGTAATGGTAGACTGTATGGCTAGAGGCTGGATGTTATACACTGTGGTAATGGTAGACTGCATGGCTAGAGGCTGGATGTTATACACTGTGGTAATGGCAGACTGTATGGCTAGAGGCTGGATGTTATACACTGTGGTAATGGCAGACTGTATGGCTAGAGGCTGGATGTTATACACTGTGGTAATGGTAGACTGCATGACTAGAGGCTGGATGTTATACACTGTGGTAATAGCAGACTGCATGACTAGATGCTGGATGTTATACACTGTGGTAATGGCAGACTGCATGGCTAGAGGCTGGGTGTTATACACTGTAGTAATGGCAGACTGCATGGCTAGAGGCTGGATGTTATTTACTGTGTTAATGGTAGACTGTATGGCTAGAGGCTGGATGTTATACACTGTGGTAATGGTAGACTGCACGGCTAGAGACTGGATGTTATACACTGTGGTAATGGTAGACTGCACGGCTAGAGGCTGGATGTTATACACTGTGGTAATGGTAGACTGTATGGCTAGAGGCTGGATGTTGTACACATGTGGTAATGGTAGACTGCACGGCTAGAGACTGGATGTTATACACTGTGGTAATGGTAGACTGCATGGCTAGAGGCTGGATGTTATACAATGTGGTAATGGTAGACTGCATGGCTAGAGGCTGGATGTTATACACCTGTGGTAATGGTAGACTGCATGGCTAGAGGCTGGATGTTATACACCTGTGGTAATGGTAGACTGCATGGCTAGAGACTGGATGTTATACACTGTGGTAATGGTAGACTGCATGACTAGAGGCTGGATGTTATACACTGTGGTAATGGCGGACTGCATGGCTAGAGACTGGATGTTATACACTGTGGTAATGGTAGACTGCATGGCTAGAGGCTGGATGTTATACACTGTGGTAATGTGGCTGGATGTTGTAAACGTGAAGTTAATGATAACGACATGTGGCCATGATACTTTTCTCCATACAATGTACATGGAGGTGCCAGAAGGAACATCAGAGGAAGGCTACAGATTACAGACGAACACTTGGGACACAGCAGGTCTTCGGAAACAATGTTCACTGGATCTCCTGCACCTCTCGGGCTGCTGACCTTCTCCTTCTCCAGCAGGGGGCATTGTGCGGGTGAGGATGAGGTGTAATGGATGAGGACTTCTCGGTCACAGGGATAATAGAGTTAGACTGAGCTGTGACCGAGGAAGGCTCTGGATAAGTGGATTACAGCTGACGCATTCCGGCCTCCTCATCACATTTCTATCCACAGACCTCTGACACAGATTGATGAGTCTCAGTACAGCAGACACGGCTGATGTCCACTCTCCCGAATCATCGCCCATTTTATCTGTGTCCCGGCACCCAGACGACACATCCATTTACTGCAACTCATCTCCATATGTCATCAGCCTCCACTACTGAGGTCAAGATGTCCTACAAAGTCTCCTGCCAAAATCAAAGCTTCCAGGGCACACCGTGACTGATAGGGCACTGCAGAAGTCAGCTCCGCCCACTGCAGGGTGACACGGGATGGAGGGAACTAGAAGATTCCATGAGATGACCCCCTATGGCACCCTGCAGTAGCATGACACCCTAAAGGCCTGGGCTCCACGAGGTAAGTGCCCCCCAGCAGCTGATCTATACATACCACTCAACTTTTTGGACGGTCAAAGTGCCCGGCAAAAGAAAAAATATGTCACCACAGCGTTTTTTTTTACTGGACTCTGCGGGATGGAAATGCGCTGTATACTACACTTTTCCATCCAGTTTTCCTTATCTATAATGCATAAGTGCATCAAGTGATTCACAATGAATGAGGACTCCTAACGGTAACTCGCTGCTACACATGGGGATAGTACACCTGTGGAGACGGCACATCATGGAGATAAAGCACTGCGCAAACCCGGCTTCCCGGATCTGTGTGTGAAGCAGCTCGTAGAGCACACCGTCACAATCACACCTTCCCAGGCCCTCTTACTGCAAATACTGGCAAATATAAATTTTCCAGCAGGGAGATGGTGTGGCCATGTTGGGTTGGATGAGGAGCTCCGGGGCTGAGGATGCTGCAGTTATAACATTTGGCTCAGACCGCGCGACGGCTCTCACTCATGCAGCAGCGCTGATGACGTGACGTCACGCCATACAGCGCTCCAGACGTGCTGCCAGGGTCTGCCCCCTGTTATGAAGATTTAAAGTGACATCCCAATGTGAGTCCCGACTTAAAGGGGTTGTCCGGGTTCAGAGCTGAACCCCAATATACCCATCATTTCACCCCGGCAGCCCCCCTGACTTGGTATCGGAGAAGTTCATGCTCCGATGCTCTCCTTTGCCCTGCGCTAAATTGCGCGGGGCAAGGGCTCTTTTCGGCAGTGTGTTCGGTTACGTCACCGGCTCTGATGGTCGTGCTTTAGCGCTGCCCTAGCCGTTTTATAGGCTAGGGCAGCACTAAAGCCCGCCCATCAGACCCAGGATATGGGGTACAGCGGGCCTGCACCATCAGATCTGCAGCAGCGGGGGCTGTGCTCTAAATCAGAAGTCGCACTGCTGCCCCCTGGTGGCTGTGCTCTACATCAGCGGTCGCACTGCTGCCCCTTGGTGGCTGTGCTCTACATCAGCAGTTGAACTGCTGCCCCCTGGTGGCTGTGCTCTACATCAGCAGTCGCACTGCTGCCCTCTGGTGGCTGTGCTCTATATCAGTCGTACTGCTGCCTCCTGGTGGATGTGTTCTATATCAGAAGTCGTACTGCTGCCTCCTGGTGGATGTGTTCTATATCAGCAGTCGTACTGCTGCCCTCTGGTGGCTGTGTTCTATATCAGCAGTCGTACTGCTGCCCTCTGGTGGCTGTGTTCTATATCAGCAGTCGTACTGCTGCCCTCTGGTGGCTGTGTTCTATATCAGCAGTCGTACTGCTGCCCTCTGGTGGCTGTGTTCTATATCAGCAGTCGTACTGCTGCCCTCTGGTGGCTGTGTTCTATATCAGCAGTCGTACTACTGCCCTCTGGTGGATGTGTTCTATATCAGCAGTCGTACTGCTGCCCTCTGGTGGCTGTGTTCTATATCAGCAGTCGTACTACTGCCCTCTGGTGGATGTGTTCTATATCAGCAGTCGTACTGCTGCCCTCTGGTGGATGTGTTCTATATGAGCAGTCACATTGCTGCCCTCTGGTGGCTGTGTTCTATATCAGCAGTCGTACTGCTGCCCTCTGGTGGATGTGTTCTATATCAGCAGTCGTACTGCTGCCCTCTGGTGGCTGTGTTCTATATCAGCAGTCGTACTACTGCCCTCTGGTGGATGTGTTCTATATCAGCAGTCGTACTACTGCCCTCTGGTGGATGTGTTCTATATCAGCAGTCGTACTGCTGCCCTCTGGTGGATGTGTTCTATATGAGCAGTCCCATTGCTGCCCTCTGGTGGCTGTGTTCTATATCAGCAGTCGTACTGCTGCCCTCTGGTGGATGTGTTCTATATCAGCAGTCGTACTGCTGCCCTCTGGTGGATGTGTTCTATATGAGCAGTAGGACTGCTGCCCCCTGGTGGATGTGTTCTATATCAGCAGTCACATTGCTGCCCTCTGGTGGCTGTGTTCTATATCAGCAATGAATAATTGACTAATATTATCCTGCTGGATTGGTTCCTTTGACACCATCTTTCACCCTTTTGGGGGATATCTAACTGTCATTATTGGTTACCCTGAGAGTGGCACTTTATTTTTTTTTGGTCCCTTTCCTGATCGATCCTTCACTATATGTGACAGTTGGTAAATGTCCGGTGAGACGTTTTCACTTCCGACTGTCATCATTCTGTCTCTCTCTATCTGATCACCAAGTGTTGAGCAGCCTTCTCTGTCATCTGGTAACCATCTCTTCTCGCTATACAGCCCTCCTTGTTCCTTCTTCATTCCATCACTGTTGGCGTCTCTGGTTCCGTATTTTGTCCAGGGTTACATTGACCCTAGGAACATTTGTGTAAGCCCCTCCCCTTTTTCTCTCTCTTCCACGTGTCCACTCTATATCAGCCACTGTACTGCTGCCCCCTGGTGGCTGTGCTCTATATCAGCAGTCGTACTGCTGCCTCCTGATGACTGTGCTCTATATCAGCCGCTGTACTGCTGCCCCCTGGTGGCTCTGCTCTATATGAGCAGTAGTACTGCTGCCCCCTGGTGGCTGTGCTCTATATGAGCAGCAGTACTGCTGCCCCCTGGTGGCTGTGCTCTACAGGGAGTGCAGCATTATTAGGCAAGTTGTATTTTTGAGGATTAATTTTATTATTGAACAACAACCATGTTCTCAATGAACCCAAAAAACTCATTAATATCAAAGCTGAATATTTTTGGAAGTAGTTTTTAGTTTGTTTTTAGTTTTAGCTATTTTAGGGGGATATCTGTGTGTGCAGGTGACTATTACTGTGCATAATTATTAGGCAACTTAACAAAAAACAAATATATACCCATTTCAATTATTTATTTTTACCAGTGAAACCAATATAACATCTCAACATTCACAAATATACATTTCTGACATTCAAAAACAAAACAAAAACAAATCAGTGACCAATATAGCCACCTGTCTTTGCAAGGACACTCAAAAGCCTGCCATCCATGGATTCTGTCAGTGTTTTGATCTGTTCACCATCAACATTGCGTGCAGCAGCAACCACAGCCTCCCAGACACTGTTCAGAGAGGTGTACTGTTTTCCCTCCTTGTAAATCTCACATTTGATGATGGACCACAGGTTCTCAATGGGGTTCAGATCAGGTGAACAAGGAGGCCATGTCATTAGATTTCCTTCTTTTATACCCTTTCTTGCCAGCCACGCTGTGGAGTACTTGGACGCGTGTGATGGAGCATTGTCCCGCATGAAAATCATGTTTTTCTTGAAGGATGCAGACTTCTTCCTGTACCACTGCTTGAAGAAGGTGTCTTCCAGAAACTGGCAGTAGGACTGGGAGTTGAGCTTGACTCCATCCTCAACCCGAAAAGGCCCCACAAGCTCATCTTTGATGATACCAGCCCAAACCAGTACTCCACCTCCACCTTGCTGGCGTCTGAGTCGGACTGGAGCTCTCTGCCCTTTACCAATCCAGCCACGGGCCCATCCATCTGGCCCATCAAGACTCACTCTCATTTCATCAGTCCATAAAACCTTAGAAAAATCAGTCTTGAGATATTTCTTGGCCCAGTCTTGACGTTTCAGCTTGTGTGTCTTGTTCAGTGGTGGTCGTCTTTCAGCCTTTCTTACCTTGGCCATGTCTCTGAGTATTGCACACCTTGTGCTTTTGGGCACTCCAGTGATGTTGCAGCTCTGAAATATGGCCAAACTGGTGGCAAGTGGCATCTTGGCAGCTGCACGCTTGACTTTTCTCAGTTCATGGGCAGTTATTTTGCGCCTTGGTTTTTCCACACGCTTCTTGCGACCCTGTTGACTATTTTGAATGAAACGCTTGATTGTTCGATGATCACGCTTCAGAAGCTTTGCAATTTTAAGAGTGCTGCATCCCTCTGCAAGATATCTCACTATTTTTGACTTTTCTGAGCCTGTCAAGTCCTTCTTTTGACCCATTTTGCCAAAGGAAAGGAAGTTGCCTAATAATTATGCACACCTGATATAGGGTGTTGATGTCATTAGACCACACCCCTTCTCATTACGGAGATGCACATCACCTAATATGCTTAATTGGTAGTAGGCTTTCGAGCCTATACAGCTTGGAGTAAGACAACATGCATAAAGAGGATGATGTGGTCAAAATACTCATTTGCCTAATAATTCTGCACACAGTGTATATCAGCCGCTGTACTGTTGTCCCACGGTGGCTGTGCTCTATATGAGCAGTCGTATTGCTGCCCTCTGGTGGATGTGTTCTATATGAGCAGTAGTACTGCTGCCCCCTGGTGGCTGTGATCTATATCAGCATTCGCACTGCTGCCCTCTGGTGGCTGTGCTCTATATCAGCAGTCGTACTGCTGCCCTCTGGTGGCTGTGCTCTATATCAGCAGTCGTACTGCTGCCCCCTGGTGGCTGTGCTCTATATCAGCAGTCGTACTGCTGCCCCCTGGTGGCTGTGCTCTATATCAGCAGCCGTACTGCTGCCTCCTGGTGGCTCTGCTCTATATCAGCAGTCGTACTGCTGCCCCCTGGTGGCTGTGCTCTATATCAGTAGTTGTACTGCTGCCCCCTGGTGGCTCTGCTCTATATCAGCAGCCGTACTGCTGCCTCCTGGTGGCTGTGCTCTATATCAGCAGCCGTACTGCTGCCTCCTGGTGGATGTGTTCTATATCAGCAGTCGTACTGCTGCCCCCTGGTGGCTGTGCTCTATATCAGCAGTCGTACTGCTGCCCCCTGGTGGCTCTGCTCTATATCAGCAGTTGTACTGCTGCCCCCTGGTGGCTCTGCTCTATATCAGCAGCCGTACTGCTGCCTCCTGGTGGCTGTGTTCTATATCAGCAGTCGTATTGCTGCCTCCTGGTGGCTCTGCTCTATATCAGCAGCCGTACTGCTGCCTCCTGGTGGCTGTGTTCTATATCAGCAGTCGTACTGCTGCCCTCTGGTGGCTCTGCTCTATATCAGCAGCCGTACTGCTGCCTCCTGGTGGCTCTGCTCTATATCAGCAGTCGTACTGCTGCCTCCTGGTGGCTGTGTTCTATATCAGCAGTCGTACTGCTGCCCCCTGGTGGCTGTGCTCTATATCAGCAGTTGTACTGCTGCCCCCTGGTGGCTGTGCTCTATATCAGCAGCCGTATTGCTGCCTCCTGGTGGCTGTGCTCTATATCAGCAGTCGTACTGCTGCCCCCTGGTGGCTGTGCTCTATATCAGCAGCCGTACTGCTGCCCCCTGGTGGCTCTGCTCTATATCAGCAGCCGTACTGCTGCCTCCTGGTGGCTGTGCTCTATATCAGCAGCCGTACTGCTGCCTCCTGGTGGATGTGTTCTATATCAGCAGTCGTACTGCTGCCCCCTGGTGGCTGTGTTCTATATCAGCAGTCGTACTGCTGCCCCCTGGTGGCTGTGCTCTATATCAGCAGTCGTACTGCTGCCCCCTGGTGGCTCTGCTCTATATCAGCAGTTGTACTGCTGCCCCCTGGTGGCTCTGCTCTATATCAGCAGCCGTACTGCTGCCTCCTGGTGGCTGTGCTCTATATCAGCAGCCGTATTGCTGCCTCCTGGTGGCTGTGCTCTATATCAGCAGCAGTACTGCTGCCCTCTGGTGGCTGTGCTCTATATCAGCAGTCGTACTGCTGCCCCCTGGTGGCTCTGCTCTATATCAGCAGTTGTACTGCTGCCCCCTGGTGGCTCTGCTCTATATCAGCAGCCGTACTGCTGCCTCCTGGTGGCTGTGCTCTATATCAGCAGCCGTATTGCTGCCTCCTGGTGGCTGTGCTCTATATCAGCAGCCGTACTGCTGCCTCCTGGTGGCTGTGTTCTATATCAGCAGTCGTATTGCTGCCTCCTGGTGGCTGTGCTCTATATCAGCAGCCGTACTGCTGCCTCCTGGTGGCTCTGCTCTATATCAGCAGTCGTACTGCTGCCTCCTGGCGGCTCTGCTCTATATCAGCAGTCGTACTGCTGCCCCCTGGTGGCTGTGCTCTATATCAGCAGTCGTACTGCTGCCCCCTGGTGGCTGTGCTCTATATCAGCAGCCGTACTGCTGCCTCCTGGTGGCTCTGCTCTATATCAGCAGTCGTACTGCTGCCCCCTGGTGGCTGTGCTCTATATCAGTAGTTGTACTGCTGCCCCCTGGTGGCTCTGCTCTATATCAGCAGCCGTACTGCTGCCTCCTGGTGGCTGTGCTCTATATCAGCAGCCGTACTGCTGCCTCCTGGTGGATGTGTTCTATATCAGCAGTCGTACTGCTGCCCCCTGGTGGCTGTGCTCTATATCAGCAGTCGTACTGCTGCCCCCTGGTGGCTCAGCTCTATATCAGCAGTTGTACTGCTGCCCCCTGGTGGCTCTGCTCTATATCAGCAGTCGTACTGCTGCCTCCTGGTGGCTGTGCTCTATATCAGCAGCCGTACTGCTGCCCTCTGGTGGATGTGCTCTATATCAGCAGTCGTACTGCTGCCCCCTGGTGGCTCTGCTCTATATCAGCAGCCGTACTGCTGCCTCCTGGTGGCTGTGTTCTGTATCAGCAGTCGTATTGCTGCCTCCTGGTGGCTCTGCTCTATATCAGCAGCCGTACTGCTGCCCCCTGGTGGCTCTGCTCTATATCAGCAGCCGTACTGCTGCCTCCTGGTGGCTGTGTTCTGTATCAGCAGTCGTATTGCTGCCTCCTGGTGGCTCTGCTCTATATCAGCAGCCGTACTGCTGCCTCCTGGTGGCTGTGTTCTATATCAGCAGTCGTACTGCTGCCCTCTGGTGGCTCTGCTCTATATCAGCAGCCGTACTGCTGCCTCCTGGTGGCTCTGCTCTATATCAGCAGTCGTACTGCTGCCTCCTGGTGGCTGTGTTCTATATCAGCAGTCGTACTGCTGCCCCCTGGTGGCTGTGCTCTATATCAGCAGTCGTACTGCTGCCCCCTGGTGGCTGTGCTCTATATCAGCAGTCGTATTGCTGCCTCCTGGTGGCTGTGCTCTATATCAGCAGCCGTACTGCTGCCTCCTGGTGGCTCTGCTCTATATCAGCAGTCGTATTGCTGCCTCCTGGTGGCTGTGCTCTATATCAGCAGTCGTACTGCTGCCCCCTGGTGGCTGTGCTCTATATCAGCAGTCGTATTGCTGCCTCCTGGTGGCTGTGCTCTATATCAGCAGCCGTACTGCTGCCTCCTGGTGGCTCTGCTCTATATCAGCAGTCGTACTGCTGCCCCCTGGTGGCTGTGCTCTATATCAGCAGCAGTACTGCTGTCCGACCTGGGAGTATCGGCAGTTATTGTGTGTTTCATTATGTATTGTCATGTTCCTGTGATGTATTTTTCACGGTTTGGCTGAGTATTCCAGCTAGGGGAGATATGGTTGGTAATGGTTGGAAGAAACAAGGCTAACCTCCCTTGGTAGGAGTGGGCTGGTCCTGCTTCCTGCCAGGAGGGGGAGTTCTTGTCCAGACAGCAATGGGAGAGAAAGCACATGTCAGAGCTCCTGCTCCTCAGAGCCAGATCTTATTCTCCTGTGAGACCCACAGTCCAGAGAAATCATCAGCATCAAGAACACAGCTTTAAGAAAGCATTGGTGTGACAAGACAGTAGAGTTATCAGTGAAATACAGCTTTACAGACACTGGGAAGGTGAGGGACTAAGGCTCAGACACCCATCACCTACAGGTGAGGGACTACAGCTCAGATACGTATCATCAATACCAACACTAGGCCAGACTAACATCAAGCCTCAAAGGCTCTCAAGAAAGAAGCGGGATGGACGAAGAGATCAATGCTCCCACAAGGAGGCCGCCATCTTGGAAGTCATTGCGCCTCGCTGCTGCACAGTCCAGCTCTACCATGTCAAGTGTGAGTACCGCTGGGGCCAATGTGCCTGAGAAGTTCTGGGAGCTGTTACTTCTACCTGGGTGCTGTCCATCCGCACACGCTGTGCCGCTGTTACACCACTTAAAGGGGCCCTGCATCATTTACCGCCATCAACCCAAATGTACCGCCACTGATCCAGGATTGTATTACTGGAAAAGCATGGCTGTGACCTCCTGTGGATCCAACACGTGGACACTACCAGACCTTTCAACTACTGAAAGTGATGAATCAACAGATACGGCTCCATGTACTCTGGAGTCTCCATCAATCGATGAGCTCCTTGCTAGGAGAAATCTACGCGCCACCTCCTACTGCTGTCCAGAGAATCTGTTACCATGAGGACAGATCTATAGAGGACCTTCCAGAATATGAAGATCCTGCATTTCCAGATTCCACCACTGGAGGTCGCCAGAGGTACAGCTGACCAGGATAACCCAGGGGCCGAAGGAGCGGGTGCCCTGGGCGCTACCATTTGCGGACAGGAGGGGGGCGCAGGTGAAGTGCCAGCACAGCAGTGGCGTCGCCAGGGGGGGGCCAGAGGGGGCCACGGCCCCCCCTACATCATGCTGTGCCCCCCCATGTGCCCCCCCAACTAAAATGACCCCCCCCCCCCAAGTGAGCAGCCGCCGCCGGGCACAGGGAGATGAGCGCTTCCATTGCGCTCATCTCCATTGTAAACTGTCTGTGCCAGCGGAGGTGCAGGGGAGGGAGAGGCGTGTCCCTTCCCTTTCCTCTGATAGGCTGCAGGCAGGCACCGAAGTGGAGGAGAGGCCCCGCCCCCTAATTACTCCTGTTTACCTTTCTAAAGCTAAAGGACCTTTGATGATGTCATCACAGGTCCTGTAAGGGAACTGCACAGTGTAAAGTGTAGTTCCCAGGTTAGAACAGTGCATCTGCCAGGACCTGTGATGACATCATCTTCAACATCACAGGTCCTGCAGAATCTAGCAAAGGAACTGCACCAAAAATGGTGTAGTTCCTAGGTTTCAAAGGTACATCTGCCAGGACCTGTGATGACATCATCACAGGTCCTTCAACCCCTAACAGCAAGTATTAAAAGTTCACAAGCAGCTCTGTATTGATCCATACAGACTGGAATGGAGAGGTAAGAGGAGGTCCTCCACTTTTCATCATTTACCCCCCCCCCCCCCCCTCCATGCCCTGTTTTTACTCATTGCTCACTCATGTATACTACTTCAGACAGTTACCACTACCTCATGTACCTCACAGTGACTATAATGCATAACTGACCACATATTTCTATAAACACTGCATCTACAGTATTATACCTTCTATGTGTCACATCAATACACTGCTCTGTATATATATATATATATATACACACACATACATGCACACACACTGCATATATTACACAGTATTATACATGCAATATGTACAGATATATAGTATATACCGCAGTGCACTGATATGTGAGGTATGAGGTATAATAGATGCTGTGTGTACAGATATCAGTACACTTCTGTATATACTATATATGTGAGGTACGAGGTATAATAGATGCAGTGTGTACAGATATATAGTATATACAGCAGTGTACTGATATGTGAGGTACGAGGTGTCAATACACTGCTGTATTTACTATATACCTGTACACACTGCATCTATTATACCTCGTACCTCACATATTACACTACTGTATATACTGTATACACTGCATATATTATACCCCGTACCTCACATATCAGTACACTGCTGTATATACTATATACCTGTACACACTGCATCTATTATACCTCGTACCTCACATATTACACTACTGTATATACCTGTATACACTGCATATATTATACCCCGTACCTCACATATCAGTACACTGCTGTATATACTATATACCTGTACACACTGCATCTATTATACCTCGTACCTCACATATTAGAACACTAGGGAATATACTATATACCTGTACACACTGCATCTATTATACCGCGTACCTCACATAACTGTACACTGCTGTATATAATATACATCTGCATCTATTATACCTCTTTTGTGTGCCAGGGCTGTTTTGTAATCCCATTCCGGCCCTGATGGCATAAATTATAAAACGCAGCAGCAAGAATAGTTCATGGAACAAAGGGAGGGGCTATAAAAGGGGAATGGGGGCCCAATTTAGATTCCTGCTATGGGGCCCAGTGATTTTTATGTACGCCCCTGGCTGCAGGCACTAGGCCGGCAGCCTATCAGAGGCCGGCGCAATGACGTCATCGTGCGGCCTGAGCCTTACATTACAGCGTGGGACACAGGAAGAGGCTGCATCGCATCGCTGACACTTAGGTAAGTATAAGTGTTTTTTTTTTGTTTTTTTTTACAATAGTGTTACTGGCACATTGGGGGGGCTTATTACAAAACTGGCACATGATGATGGGGGGGACTTTATACTGGCACATGATGATGGGGGGGACTTTATACTGGCACATGATGATGGGGGGGAACTTTATAGTGTCTGTGACTTTCAAAGTCCCACAGTCCTTTGTTCTATTGCTTTAAGTATATTCTTGTTTTGAAACAACATTGATTCTTTCTTAAAAACGGGGGGGGGGGGGGGGGGGGGGGGCGCAGTTTGCCATCTTCGCCCTGGGCACCAAATGGCCTTGTCCCAGCCCTGACCCAGCCTTACAGGACCTCCAGAGGATAACAAGCCAGCTGCCGTGGGTTCCTTCCTGAAGAATTCTTCACCCTCATTTGAAGATATAGGAGCCCTAAGAGCACCAGGAGGGTGAGAAGATTGGAACTGGCCTCTGTTTGTGTGTGTGTTTTTTCTTGTTGGGCTCTGAACCACTGCTCTCCTGCTTCATGTCTTAAAGGACTCCTACTACAGAAGTCCAAGTTGTGCCACACCAACACTTTCTCAGGTTATTGTCAACATCTTATCATTGGGGGTGTTGCAACATTCAAGTAATCTACCCAGTACCAGAGCTCCTTGAACCCAATTTGTGTTTGGGAGACACTTTTTGGCCTAACCGCATGTGGGGAAACCACCCGGTTTATGTAACATTTAAGGACTGTACCTGCCACGTGGACTTTCATATATGAGCAGTGGCGTGCCTGTAGTTTGCGTTACCGGGACTCTCACCAAGTGCTGCAAACCTAAGATTGCTGCTACCCTGCTGCAGCTAACAGGACTCTAACAAGTCTGAGCCCTGCAGCCAGGGAAGTTAGGTTAGAAAGACCACCTCCTTGGTACCAACATGGACTGCCCCTTCGGACTGTAGTACTCTCACATTCCCCTGGTAGCTAGAGTTCTTAGCCTAGGCCTTGTTTTGTATATATGTATGCACTTATGCTTTAACCTTTTCTTTCCACAGTATTGGGAAGGAGGGATCCAGCTTGGTCACCTGTTGCTGGGAGGTACCACAATCACAGCCCGAGGATGGCTTGCCTTTCATCAAGGGGGTATGCAGTGCCCCAGACCTGGGAGTATCTGCAATTATTGTGTTTTATTATGTATTGTTATCTTCATGTTATGTTTTGGCTGTTCATCCCAGCAGAGGAGGTAATGGTTGGCAGGAACAGGGATAACCACCCTGTTGTTCCTTTCTTGGTAGGAGTGGGCTGCTCCTACTTCCTGCCAGGAGGGGGAGTTCTAGTCCTGCTAGTAAAGGGAGAGGAAGCATATGTCAGAGCTCCTACTTCTAGGAGCCTTATCCAATTCTCCTATGACATCTTCATTATTCAGAACACAGCTTCCAAAAGCAACAGTGCTTGAAGACTGCAGAGTGATCAGTGAAATTACAGCTTAACAGACACTGCTGCATGTGATGGACCGTGGCTCAGACACCCATCACTCAAACCACCACTAGGCCAGGCTAACATCAAGCCTGAATCACACAGTGGACACCTATATCTGCAAGTGCCACTAAATAGCCATCCAACCCTTTACCATACCTCCTCAGCTGGTGCCAGAAACTGCACTTTGTACTTTATACTGCTGGGTGTTAAACAGAGACTGCTATACGTTTACTTCTGGCCTCATTCTTTAAACTACCTTTCTACTGCACCAATCCCCAGGGTGCAACGTCCTGAGGGAGTACACCGTGACACAACACCTCATAAGGGCCACTACTACTCCCACCCTCTGCACCGGCTCTTCAGGGGTCACTGCACATCTATATAACATGCAGTGATCCAGAGGTCGTCCGCTGCTCTTCATCGATGGCTGTAGGAAGATGACCGTCATCCATATGGTGGAGCTAATCTATGGGTAATAGGAGTGCCAACAGAAGAAGGCTACATGGTGGTATGTGGACTGACGCTGGCTCTGATTTCTAGAAGATGACATCTTCATCCAGGAACACACAACTAGAAGCTGCTGGGGGCCCCTGTAACATGGTGGGGCCAGACGTGTGAATGGTCAGCACAGAAGATGTCACATGACCCCTGTGTAACATGGTGGGGTCAGACGTGTGAATGGTCAGCACAGAAGATGTCACATGACCCCCTTGTAATATGGTGGAGGCCGGACGTGTGAATGGTTAACACCAAAGATGTCACATAACCCCTGTGTAACGTGTTGGAGGCCAGACGTGTGAATGGTCAGCACAGGAGATGTCACGTGACCCCCGTGTAACATGGTGGAGGCCAGACGTGTGAATGTTCAGCACAGATGTCACATGACCCCCGTGTAACGTGTTGGAGGCCAGACGTGTGAATGGTTAACACAGAAGATGTCACGTGACCCCCGTGTAACATGGTGGAGGCCAGACGTGTGAATGTTCAGCACAGAAGATGTCACGTGACCCCCGTGTAATATGGTGGAGGCCAGACATGTGAATGGTCAGCACAGAAGATGTCACATGACCCCCGTGTAACGTGTTGGAGGCCAGACGTGTGAATGGTCAGCACAGATGTCACATGACCCCCGTGTAACATGGTGGAGGCCAGACGTGTGAATGGTCAGCACAGAAGATGTCACATGACCCCCGTGTAACATGGTGGAGGACAGACATGTGAATGGTCAGAACAGAAGATGTCACATGACCCCCGTGTAACATGGTGGAGGCCAGACAAGTGAATGTTCAGCACAGAAGATGTCACGTGACCCCCCGTGTAACGTGGTGGAGGCCAGACGTGTGAATGTTCAGCACAGAAGATGTCACATGACCCCCGTGTAACATGGTGGAGGCCAGACATGTGAATGGTCAGAACAGAAGATGTCACATGACCCCCGTGTAACATGGTGGAGGCCAGACGTGTGAATGGTCAGCACAGAAGATGTCACATGACCCCCGTGTAACATGGTGGAGGCCAGACATGTGAATGGTCAGAACAGAAGATGTCACATGACCCCCGTGTAACATGGTGGAGGCCAGACGTGTGAATGTTCAGCACAGAAGATATCATGTGACCCCCGTGTAACATGGTGGAGGCCAGACGTGTGAATGTTCAGCACAGAAGATATCACGTGACCCCCGTGTAACATGGTGGAGGCCAGACGTGTGAATGTTCAGCACAGAAGATATCACGTGACCCCCGTGTAACGTGGTGGAGGCCAGATGTGTGAATGTTCAGCACAGAAGATATCACGTGACCCCCGTGTAACGTGGTGGAGGTCAGACGTGTGAATGTTCAGCACAGAAGATATCACGTGACCCCCGTGTAACGTGGTGGAGGCCAGACGTGTGAATGGTCAGCACAGATGTCACGTGACCCCCGTGTAATGTGGTGGAGGCCAGACGTGTGAATGTTCAGCACAGAAGATGTCACGTGACCCCCGTGCAATGTGGTGGAGGCCAGACGTGTGAATGTTCAGCACAGAAGATGTCACGTGACCCCCGTGTAATGTGGTGGAGGCCAGACGTGTGAATGGTCAGCACAGAAGATATCACGTGACCCCCGTGTAATGTGGTGGAGGTCAGACGTGTGAATGTTCAGCACAGAAGATGTCACATGACCCCCGTGTAACATGGTGGAGGCCAGACGTGTGAATGGTCAGAACAGAAGATGTCACATGACCCCCGTGTAACGTGGTGGAGGCCAGATGTGTGAATGTTCAGCACAGAAGATGTCACGTGACCCCCGTGTAATGTGGTGGAGGCCAGACGTGTGAATGGTCAGAACAGAAGATGTCACATGACCCCCGTGTAACGTGGTGGAGGCCAGATGTGTGAATGTTCAGCACAGAAGATGTCACGTGACCCCCGTGTAACATGGTGGAGGCCAGACGTGTGAATGGTCAGAACAGAAGATGTCACGTGACCCCCGTGTAATGTGGTGGAGGTCAGACATGTGAATGTTCAGCACAGAAGATGTCACATGACCCCTGTGAGATGTGGTGGAGGCCAGACGTGTGAATGTTCAGCACAGAAGATGTCACATGACCCCCGTGTAACATGGTGGAGGCCAGACGTGTGAATGGTCAGAACAGAAGATGTCACATGACCCCCGTGTAACGTGGTGGAGGCCAGACGTGTGAATGGTCAGCACAGATGTCACATGACCCCCGTGTAACATGGTGGAGGCCAGACGTGTGAATGTTCAGCACAGAAGATATCACGTGACCCCCGTGTAACGTGGTGGAGGCCAGATGTGTGAATGTTCAGCACAGAAGATGTCACATGACCCCCGTGTAATGTGGTGGAGGTCAGACGTGTGAATGGTCAGCACAGAAGATATCACATGACCCCTGTGAGATGTGGTGGAGGCCAGACGTGTGAATGGTCAGCACAGAAGATGTCACGTGACCCCCGTGTAATGTGGCGGTGACAGCAGAGACTTCATAGTCACAGGTTCTGAGATTTATTTCACTCTATTATAATGTTATTACAGAATTCTCCACGGTCACCCCCGACACCCTACACCCCGCCATGCTGAGGGGTCGCTGTCTTCTGCCTGCTGGGACCAGAGTCTGGAAGCAGAGGAGAAAACAGTGAGTTAGTCTCATGTGAGAGTCACTTACCTCTGCTCCATATACAGTGTATTATAATACAGAGATAATGAATGAGGGGCGGGGCCTATCTCCAGCACATGGGGACCCTCCAGGAAGCACTGATGACATCACTGCTCTCTCCTTTAGGCCACACCGCCATTTATTTCTACATGAGGAGTGACACATCTGAAGCAGGAGATAAGTGTCCTCAGCTCTCACCCTCTGTAGATACCGGCCTCTCCTCTTCAGTTTCCACCTCGTCCACATCAAATATCTCTTCTTCTTCATCCCCCTGAGCAGCTACAAAACACGTAACAAAAACATGTGACAAACGAGTTCTCACCAGAGGGTAAATCATCAGATATTTGTGATATTACACGGGGACGTCTGTATTACATGTGTGATATTACACGGGGACGTCTGTATTACATGTGGGATATTACACGGGGACGTCTGTATTACATGTGTGATATTACACGGGGATGTCTGTATTACATGTGTGATATTACACGGGGACGTCTGTATTACATGTGTGATATTACACGGGGACGTCTGTATTACATGTGTGATATTACACGGGGACGTCTGTATTACATGTGTGATATTACACGGGGATGACTGTATTGCATGTGTGATATTACACGGGGACGTCTGTATTACATGTGTGATATTACACGGGGACGTCTGTATTACATGTGTGATATTACAGGGGGATGTGTGTATTACATGTGTGATATTACAGGGGGACGTCTGTATTACATGTGTGATATTACACGGGGACGTCTGTATTACATGTGTGATATTACACGGGGATGTCTGTATTACATGTGTGATATTACACGGGGACGTCTGTATTACATGTGTGATATTACACGGGGATGTGTGTATTACATGTGTGATATTACAGGGGGACGTCTGTATTACATGTGTGATATTACATGGGGACGTCTGTATTACATGTCTGATATTACAGGGGGACGTCTGTATTACATGTGTGATATTACAGGGGGATGTGTGTATTACATGTGTGATATTACATGGGGACGTCTGTATTACATGTCTGATATTACAGGGGGACGTCTGTATTACATGTGTGATATTACATGGGGACGTCTGTATTACATATGTGATATTACACGGGGATGTGTGTATTACATGTGTGATATTACACGGGGACGTCTGTATTACATGTGTGATATTACACGGGGACGTCTGTATTACATGTGTGATATTACACAGGGATGTCTGTATTACATGTGTGATATTACACGGGGACGTCTGTATTACATGTGTGATATTACACGGGGATGACTGTATTGCATGTGTGATATTACACGGGGACGTCTGTATTACATGTGTGATATTACACGGGGATGTCTGTATTACATGTGTGATATTACACGGGGACATCTGTATTACATGTCTGATATTACAGGGGGATGTCTGTATTACATGTGTGATATTACACGGGGATGTCTGTATTACATGTGTGATATTACAGGGGGATGTCTGTATTACATGTGTAATATTACACGGGGGCATCTGTGTTACATGTGTGATATTACACGGGGACGTCTGTATTAGATGTGTGATATTACACGGGGACGACTGTATTACATGTCTGATATTACAGGGGGATGTCTGTATTACATGTGTGATATTACACGGGGATGTCTGTATTACATGTGTGATATTACAGGGGGATGTCTGTATTACATGTGTGATATTACACGGGGACGTCTGTATTAGATGTGTGATATTACACAGGGATGTCTGTATTACATGTGTGATATTACACGGGGATGTCTGTATTACATGTGTGATATTACACGGGGATGTCTGTATTACATGTGTGATATTACACGGGGATGTCTGTATTACATGTGTGATATTACACGGGGATGTCTGTATTACATGTGTGATATTACACGGGGATGTCTGTATTACATGTGTGATATTACACGGGGACGTCTGTATTAGATGTGTGATATTACACTGGGACGACTGTATTACATGTCTGATATTACAGGGGGATGTCTGTATTACATGTGTGATATTACACGGGGATGTCTGTATTACATGTGTGATATTACAGGGAGATGTCTGTATTACATGTGTGATATTACACGGGGACGTCTGTATTAGATGTGTGATATTACATGGGGAAGTCTGTATTACATGTGTGATATTACACGGGGATGTCTGTATTACATGTGTGATATTACACGGGGATGTCTGTATTACATGTGTGATATTACACGGGGATGTCTGTATTACATGTGTGATATTACACGGGGATGTCTGTATTACATGTGTGATATTACACGGGGATGTCTGTATTACATGTGTGATATTACACGGGGATGTCTGTATTACATGTGTGATATTACACGGGGACGTCTGTATTACATGTGTGATATTACACGGGGATGTCTGTATTACATGTGTGATATTACACGGGGATGTCTGTATTACATGTGTGATATTACACGGGGATGTCTGTATTACATGTCTGATATTACAGGGGGATTTCTGTATTACATGTGTGATATTACACGGGGATGTCTGTATTACATGTGTGATATTACAGGGGGATGTCTGTATTACATGTGTGATATTACACGGGGACGTCTGTATTAGATGTGTGATATTACATGGGGAAGTCTGTATTACATGTGTGATATTACACGGGGATGTCTGTATTACATGTGTGATATTACACGGGGACGTCTGTATTACATGTGTGATATTACACGGGGACGTCTGTATTAGATGTGTGATATTACACGGGGATGTCTGTATTACATGTGTGATATTACACGGGGACGTCTGTATTACATGTGTGATATTACAGGGGGATGTCTGTATTACATGTGTGATATTACACAGGGATGTCTGTATTACATGTCTGATATTACACAGGGATGTCTGTATTACATGTGTGATATTACACGGGGATGTCTGTATTACATGTGTGATATTACACGGGGACGTCTGTATTACAAGTGTGATATTACACGGGGATGTCTGTATTACATGTGTGATATTACACGGGGACGTCTGTATTACATGTGTGATATTACACGGGGACGTCTGTATTACATGTGTGATATTACACAGGGATGTCTGTATTACATGTGTGATATTACACGGGGATGTCTGTATTACATGTGTGATATTACACGGGGACGTCTGTATTACATGTGTGATATTACACGGGGACGTCTGTATTAGATGTGTGATATTATATGGGGATGTTTGTATTACATGTGTGATATTACACGTGGATGTCTGTATTACATGTGTGATATTACACGGGGACGTCTGTATTACATGTGTGATATTACACGGGGACGTCTGTATTACATGTGTGATATTACACGGGGACGTCTGTATTACATGTGTGATATTACACGGGGACGTCTGTATTACATGTGTGATATTACACAGGGATGTCTGTATTACATGTGTGATATTACACGGGGATGTCTGTATTACATGTGTGATATTACACGGGGACGTCTGTATTACATGTGTATTATTACACGGGGACGTCTGTATTAGATGTGTGATATTATATGGGGATGTTTGTATTACATGTGTGATATTACACGTGGATGTCTGTATTACATGTGTGATATTACACGGGGACGTCTGTATTACATGTGTGATATTACACGGGGATGTATGTATTACATGTGTGATATTACATGGGGACGTCTATTACATGTGTGATATTACACGGGGATGTCTGTATTACATGTGTGATATTACACGGGGATGTCTGTATTACATGTGTGATATTACACGGGGATGTCTGTATTACATGTGTGATATTACACTGGGACGTCTGTATTACATGTGTGATATTACACGGGGACGTCAATATTACATGTGTGATATTACACAGGGATGTCTGTATTACATGTGTGATATTACACAGGGATGTGTGTATTACATGTGTAAGATTACACGGGGATGTCTGTATTACATGTGTGATATTACACAGGGATGTGTGTATTACATGTGTAAGATTACACAGGGATGTCTGTATTACATGTGTGATATTACACAGGAATGTCTGTATTGCATGTGTGATATTACACGGGGATGTCTGTATTACATGTGTGATATTACACGGGGATGTCTGTATTGCATGTGTGATATTACAGGGGGATGTGTGTATTACATGTGTGATATTACAGGGGGATGTCTGTATTACATGTGTGATATTACACGGGGTGTCTGTATTACATGTGTGATATTACACAGGGATGTCTGTATTACATGTGTGATATTACACAGGGATGTCTGTATTACATGTGTGATATTACACTGGGATGTGTGTATTACATGTGTGATATTACACAGGGATGTCTGTATTACATGTGTGATATTACAGGGGGATGTCTGTATTACATGTGTGATATTACACAGGGATGTCTGTATTACCTGTGTGATATTACACGGGGATGTCTGTATTACATGTGTGATATTACACAGGGATGTCTGTATTACATGTGTGATATTACACAGGGATGTCTGTATTACATGTGTGATATTACACAGGGATGTCTGTATTACATGTATGATATTACACTGGGATGTCTGTATTACATGTGTGATATTACACAGGGATGTCTGTATTACATGTATGATATTACACTGGGATGTCTGTATTACATGTGTGATATTACACGGGGATGTCTGTATTACATGTCTGATATTACACGGGGATGTCTGTATTACATGTCTGATATTACACGGGGATGTGTGTATTACATGTCTGATATTACACGGGGATGTGTGTATTACATGTGTGATATTACACGGGGATGTGTGTATTACATGTGTGATATTACACGGGGATGTGTGTATTACATGTGTGATATTACAGGGGGATGTCCGTATTACATGTGTGATATTACACGGGGATGTGTGTATTACATGTGTGATATTACACAGGGATGTCTGTATTACATGTGTGATATTACACAGGGATGTCTGTATTACATGTGTGATATTACACAGGGATGTCTGTATTACATGTATGATATTACACTGGGATGTCTGTATTACATGTGTGATATTACACGGGGATGTCTGTATTACATGTCTGATATTACACGGGGATGTGTGTATTACATGTCTGATATTACACGGGGATGTGTGTATTACATGTCTGATATTACACGGGGATGTGTGTATTACATGTGTGATATTACACAGGGATGTCTGTATTACATGTATGATATTACACTGGGATGTCTGTATTACATGTGTGATATTACACAGGGATGTCTGTATTACATGTATGATATTACACAGGGATGTCTGTATTACATGTCTGATATTACACGGGGATGTGTGTATTACATGTCTGATATTACACGGGGATGTGTGTATTACATGTGTGATATTACACGGGGATGTGTGTATTACATGTGTGATATTACACGGGGATGTGTGTATTACATGTGTGATATTACAGGGGGATGTCTGTATTACATGTGTGATATTACACAGGGATTTGTGTATTACACTTGTGATATTACACGGGGATGTCTGTATTACATGTATGATATTACACAGGGATGTCTGTATTACATGTGTGATATTACAGGGGGATGTCTGTATTACATGTGTGATATTACACGGGGATGTGTGTATTGCATGTGTGATATTACACGGGGATGTGTGTATTACATGTCTGATATTACACGGGGATCTCAGGGCTGGATATCAGCACAGGACTGCGGTGTATTTTGTCTCCACAGTAAATCATGTTGTCTGTGCAGACGGCCCTCACCGGGGTGGAAATCGATGGTCCTAAGCATCTCGGACACAAGATCCACATTAACACAGAAGTGATCCATGTTCTCATAGCCAGGGTCTGGACGGTCTATCGTGGAAACCTTGGACATATCTGTGATCCTGTGGAAACAATATGGATGAATACACTCAAAACATGGGGGAGGGGATGAAACATGGCGGAGATGGGAGAAGACAGACCACACAATGGAGCTTGGCTCACTCTACAAGATGCAATGAAACAGGATGAAACATGTGTGAGATATGTGAAGAGACCCACCCTCATAAAATGGTAATGTGAACAGGTGCCAGAATAGCAATATACAGGTCCTGTAATATGACACTAGAGTGGACCATCTACTTCAGGGGAGAGTTTCTGGGGGACACTTATTGTAGTGAACACCAGTTTACTAGGAGAAGGGAGGTCCTGTAATATGACACTAGAGGGGGGCCATCTACTTCAGGGGAGTGTTTCTGGGGACACTTATTATAGTGCACACCAGTTTACTAGGAGAAGCGAGGTCCTGTAATATGACACTAGAGGGGGACCATCTACTTCAGGGGAGTGTTTCTGGGGACACTTATTGTAGTACACACCAGTTTACTAGGAGAAGGGAGGTCCTGTAATATGACACTAGAGGGGGACCATCTACTTCAGGGGAGAGTTTCTGGGGGACACTTATTGTAGTGAACACCAGGTTACTAGGAGAAGCGAGGTCCTGTAATATGACACTAGAGGGGGGCCATCTAATTCAGGGGAGTGTTTCTGAGGGACACTTACTGTAGTGCACACCAGTTTACTAGGAGAAGGGAGGTCTTGTAACATGACACTAGAGGGGGACCATCTACTTCAGGGGAGAGTTTCTGGGGGACACTTATTGTAGTGAACACCAGGTTACTAGGAGAAGCGAGGTCCTGTAATATGACACTAGAGGGGGACCATCTATCATCAGGGGAGTGTTTCTGGGGGACTGTGGCGAAACCAACCTCGCCACTGGGTTTTGGAGAGGACTGGCTGCTGGCCTCTTGCCCCTGGATTATGGGCCATATACTAACTTTTAAACCCCTGAACCTATTCAAGTGAATTTTGGATAGGTTTGTCCCCAAGTTATACTGTTTAAATTAATGTAAGTTATATGTATGGCCAATGTAAACTCACAAAGTTGTAACAATTTATAATAAGTGTAACTTGTCAGCTTGGGAGGAAAATGCTGGGTGTGTTTCTATTGTGCCATTGTCCTATTGTGTGTTTAAAGGGTGATGTCTGTCCTATGTCACAGTCTTCATTCTGGTCCTCTGGGGGCGTGAACGATTGGTTGCTGTAGTTACATTGTATGTGTTGTAAATTACTGATTGGTTGTATTTCAAACCCCTGTGGGCAGTACTATGTTTGTGGTTTATGAATAAAAGAGGCTGTACTTGAAGTACAGTCAGACCACTGCTTGACCCTCAACACGGAGCCTTGTCTCGTTATTGGGGGGATCCGCTGTATGCTGTTAGAGGACCGATTGCCAGAAGTGTAAGCTGATCCCTGTTCGTCTGCTAGCAGCTATTCGAGAGGTTCCAGTTTGGAGTGCTACTTTGTATCCAGTTCGGGAGGCAACGCATGTCCCAGTACAGCGACCCTAAAAGCAACAGGATGGAACCAGCAGTGTTATACGAGGAGGAGGACCTGGATGGCCGGGATGCATTAAGGAAAGGCATCTGGTACCAGGCCCTGGATAGTGTACAATACCAGCGGGGTGAGAGTCTCCCCAGTGAAGAGCAGCGGTTGCAGAAGCAAGTGGCCCTGCGGATGCCCTTCCTGGGAGAGCAGCCCCTGGAGGAATGGGTGAAGGATCTAGAGCACCGGGTATGGCAGGAGCTATGGCTGGAGGATGTCTACCAGGCGCTTTGGTGGTATATGGCACAGTATATACCATGGACAGCCGAACATGACAAGCCAGAGGGAGAGGCGTTTGATGGTCCTGGCTTGTTATGGGAGTCCTTTGCAGAGCCTGACTTCGGGAGCCCTGCACAGTCCAGACTTCAGGACATTTTCTATGAGAGGGAGGCTAGGCATGAGTGGGATGACCCCCATGAGGTAGAGCAAGACCTGGCTCACCTAGCAACCCTGGAGTGGGAACTGGAGCAGGACTACCGAGATCTCTTCCACTCCATTGAGAAGGCTCAGCAGGACGGTAAGGTGACAGACCCAGATCCAGACCCATTCAGCTGGGCAGATATTGTAGAGTGTTACTGGGAAGGACCCCAGGTGGCCGGTAGAGATGGGACCGAGGTCTCTCCACTGGTCCTGCAGGGAATTGGGAGCCCAGTCTCCATTCCCCAGCGGCAGTGTGAAGTGCAGGGAGAGGAGAGCAGCGTCCTCCCTCCCCAGCGGCAGGCTGAGTTACAGGGGGCAGAGGTAGTTGTTCCTGCCCCCCAGCAGCAGAGTGATATGGCGGGAAGGCAGTGTGAAGTGCAGGGAGAGGAGAGCAGCGTCCTCCCTCCCCAGCGGCAGGCTGAGTTACAGGGGGCAGAGGTAGTTGTTCCTGCCCCCCAGCAGCAGAGTGATATGCCGGGAAGGCAGTGTGAAATGCAGGGAGAGGAGAGCAGCGTCCTCCCTCCCCAGCGGCAGGCTGAGTTACAGGGGGCAGAGGTAGTTGTTCCTGTCCCCCAGCAGCAGCATGATTTTTTGGGAATTGGGAGCCCAGTCTCCATTCCCCAGCGGCAGGCGGAGTTACAGGGGGCAGAGACAGTCGGTCCTGTCCCCCAGCGGCCGAGTGATGTGCCGGGAATTGGGATCCCAGTCTCCTTTCCCCAGCAGCAGGACACTGTATTGAGAGCGGAGACGGTCGGTCGCCCTCCCCAGCGGCTGGAAGTATGTATGGGAGAGGAGCTCGTTACCCCCTCTCCCCAGCGGCAGCTTAACGCACCAGGGGGAGACAGTAAAACCCACAACCTTGCAGATGGGACCGTGGTCTCTGCACCTACAGCACAGGGGGTAGAGACAGTCGGTCTCCCCCTCCAACAACCAGACTCCAAGCCAGGAAGCAACACAGAGACCGGGAGTACCAGCTTCCAACATAACCTTGGTGGACTCACTGGACAGAGACAGGCTACCAAAGGCAACAGGTCCAGTATTGGGTTGTGGGTGGGTTGCCAGACTAACTCAGGTACCGACCGGTGTGAGGTCAGGTACCTGGTTAGTCTTCCCTGGGGGGGGGGGAGATGTGTGGCGAAACCAACCTCGCCACTGGGTTTTGGAGAGGACTGGCTGCTGGCCTCTTGCCCCTGGATTATGGGCCATATACTAACTTTTAAACCCCTGAACCTATTCAAGTGAATTTTGGATAGGTTTGTCCCCAAGTTATACTGTTTAAATTGATGTTAGTTATATGTATGGCCAATGTAAACTCACAAAGTTATAACAATTTATAATAAGTGTAACTTGTCCGCTTGGGAGGAAATGCTGGGTGTGTTTCTATTGTGCCATTGTCCCATTGTGTGTTTAAAGGGTGATGTCTGTCCTATTGTCTGCACATGTGTATTGGTGACTTCTCTTTGTCTTGAGAGATAATTGGATTGCTCCTCAGGTTGTCTCCGGGACAGAGAGGAGGGAACTATGATGCATGGTGGGGATATGTTGTATCTGTCCTATGTCACAGTCTTCATTCTGGTCCTCTGGGGGCGTGAACGATTAGTTGCTGTAGTTACATTGTATGTGTTGTAAATTACTGATTGGTTGTATTTCAAACCCCTGTGGGCAGTACTATGTTTGTGGTTTATGAATAAAAGAGGCTGTACTTGAAGTACAGTCAGACCACTGCTTGACCCTCAACACGGAGCCTTGTCTCGTTATTGGGGGGATCCGCTGTATGCTGTTTAGAGATTGATTGCCAGGAGTGTAAGCTGATTCCTGTTCATCTGCTAGCAGCTATTCGTGAGGTTCCAGTTTGGAGTGCTACTTTGTATCCAGTTCGGGAGTTGGTGTCCTGCAGTAGCTGTGCCTGTCTCTTAGAAAAGGGGCATATCGCCTAAACAGATTTTAACCCCTTGTCTGCTGAAACGGTCCGTTACAGGGACACTTACTGTAGTGCACACCAGTTTACTAGGAGAAGGGAGGTCCTGTAATATGACACTAGAGGGGGACCATCGTCTTCAGGGGAGTGTTTCTGGGGACACTTATTGTAGTACACACCAGTTTACTAGAAGGGAGGTCCTGTAATATGACACTAGAGGGGGACCATCTATCTTCAGGGGAGTGTTTCTGGGGGACACTTATTGTAGTACACACCAGTTTACTAGGAGAAGGGAGGTCCTGTAATATGACACTAGAGGGGGACCATCTATCTTCAGGGGAGTGTTTCTGGGGGACACTTATTGTAGTACACACCAGTTTACTAGGAGAAGGGATGTCCTGTAATATGACACTAGAGTCGGACCATCTATCTCCAGGGGAGTGTTTCTGGGGGACACTTATTGTAGTACACACCAGTTTACTAGGAGAAGGGAGGTCCTGTAATATGACACTAGAGTGGGACCATCTATCTCAAGTAGGGTCGCCATCTTTCCCAACAAAAAGTACCGGCCAATTTAAGCCACACCCCAACACAGATCCAAAAACTGTGTTGGGGCACATGGAAACAGTCAACGCAGTATACTAAGCTGGCATAAAATCTGTTCAGGTTTCTTCTTTCAGCACAACCATTTAATCATTGGAAAATGTTGAAAAACCAGAGAGTGAAGTGTCTTCAGTTAAAGAGGAACGGGTTCCTCCGGTTCCTATAGACCATCTTGATGCAGAAGAACAGTGCATAGTAGAGCAGATGTTAAGAGAAGAAAGTCATTCGTTCTCCAGAGTTCAATCTGATGTTGGATGTATTTCTTCATTACAATTAAAGACTAATCTAAAAGATACAAGGCCTGTTACAAAGACATATACTGCTATGCCTAAACCACTTCATAAAGAGCTGAACTGCTGTGACTCTAGAAGTCAGTTCCTGAATAGCTTATCAGGACGTTCTTGCTTTTCTGTGCTTGATCAAGGAACAGCCTACCACCAAGGATTTATGGAGGGATCCAGTAGGCCTTTGACAGTCTTCATAATACCTTGGAGATTATATGAATAGATCTGTATTCCTTTTGGGCTCTGCTCAGCTCCCTGCAGAATTTCAGAGAAACATGGAAGAATGCTTGGAAGGCCTGAGAGATAGTATCTGTCAACCATATCTTGAAAAAAACCTGGTTCATAGTAAGTCTTTCACTGAACATGTGGAACATGTACAGACTGTGCTTCGGTGCTATCAAAAGTATGGAATCAAGCTAACACCAACAAAAATGTGAGCTGTTCAAAAGACAAGTCTGTTTCTTAGGTAAGATTGTGTCTGGTGATGACTACACTATGGATCCAGCAGAAATTGCTCCAGTAATGGCGTTGAAAAACAAACCTCCATCAACAGTGGGAGAGCTTAGAAAAAAAGCCTAGGTCTTCTGTCCTACTATTGGACATATATTCAGAATTTCTCAGGGATTTGCGCTCCACAGTATGATCTACAAGTTCACCATCAACCACAGAAAAGAAAGCAAAAAGAGATACGTCTAAACAGAAGGGCAAAAGTCACCATCAATGGGACTGCCCATCATCAAAAATACTGGAGAGACGGATTGACTTGTTAGTTAAGCCACCAGTGATGGGGTATCCGGATAACAACCCATTTATACTTCACTGTGATGCATCTCAAGAAGGACTTGGGGCTGTCCTATATCAAAGGCATAATAGCAAGTTTAGAGTTATCGGTTATGAATGGTGGTCCAATACTACTTAGAATGACCGCCTTAAGAAGGCACCTAGCCTCCCATCACCGAGCCCAGTGGGAGCAACGCCATCAGAACCCACAAAGCCACACTTCCAGCGCTCCACGTCCTGTCTCTTCTCCTTCTCCCCCCATTTGTCCTCCATTACACCTTCCACCGTGCCGTCGCGTTTATCTGGCACAAGGCAGGTTTCCGTGGCCCAAATGAGCGTAAAAAAATGATGACACCGGATAATCCTCTTGCCCAACGGCTGACCGCTGGCTTGTCGGAACTGCTAGCCCGCCAACTACTGCCATATAAATTGGTGGACCTTTAGAAAATTTGTGGCCATTGGCACACCGCAATGGAAGGTCCCCGGAAGGAAATATTTCTCCCAGAAGGGCATCCCTAAACTATATGGCCACGTTCAGCGGCAAGTTAATATATCTCTGGCACACAGTGTCGGTGCCAAGATACATCTGACCACAAACACGGGCAGGGAAGGTAAATAACTTTTACTACCCACTGGGTGCTGACGGCTGTCAAGCATGTAACCCGTGTGGATTTGGTGTTACTGCCATAGATTGAATGCAGGCCTGCCTCTTCTTCTCCTCCTCCTACTCCATCCTCTGTCTCCTCCTTGGCTAACTCCTCCTTTTCCACTGCTACCCCCTCTTCCGCTGCACCCCCCAAGCTCCCCAGAACCAGTTTGACTTGCCAGGTGAGACGTTGCCATGCTGTGCTGCGGCTGTTGTGCCTGGAAGCCAAGAGCCACACCGGTCCTGCACTCCTTTCAGCTCTGCGGTCACAGGCCGATCAGTGGCTAACCCCGCTCAATTTGACAGTTGATAAAGTGGTGTGCGACAACAGTGCCAATCTGCTGAGCGTGCTGAAACAGGGCAGAATGACACACGTGCCGTGCATGGCACACGTCCTGAACTTAGTCGTGCAGCAATTCGTTGCCAAATACCCCGGGGTCCAGGACGTCTTGCGGCAGGCCAGGAAAATCTCTGGCCATTTTAGAAGATCTTACACGGCCATAGCTCGCATTGCTGACGTTCAGCGGTGACACCACTTGCCCGTCAGACGTCTGATTTGTGACTGCCCGACGCGCTGGAACTCCACCTTGTATATGCTTGACAGGCTGCTCCAGCAGAAACGTGCCGTTAACGACTACCTGTACAAACTCTGCAGCAGGACAGGTTCTGGGAGCTTGTTTTTTTTTCACCCCGCCAAGGGCTGCTCATGCGCGACGCATGCAGACTTCTGCGGCCATTTGATGAGATCACCAAACTGGTCAGTCGCAGCCAAGGAGCCATCGGTGACATCGTACCTTACGTCTTCTTTCTGGAGCGTGCATTGCGTCGCGTCATTGATCAAGCCAGAGAGGAGGAGAAGAAGGAAGATGAGGAAGTCGCAATGCTTAATGAATTCCCAGGGGGGGCTACTCCATCTGAGACAAGTCAACAACAGGAGTCTGAAGAAGAGTCAGAGGAGGATGGTGCCTGGGGGGAGGAGGAGGAGGACCAGCAAGAAGAGCAGTCTTTAAACTTTTCGGGGATCCCTAGTGTTGTCCGTGGCTGGGGGGAGGAGACTGAGGACGACATTCTTCTGGACAATGAGCAGGAGCCAGGCCGCTCCACCGCTTCCAGTTTAGTGCAAATGGGGGCCTTCATGCTCCAGTGTTTGAAGAGGGATCTCAGTATAAAAAGCATAAAGGCTGGGGGAAACAGCAGACTATATGTTGTGGTTTCCTTTCAAAAAGCCAGATAAGAATACTCTGATCAGTGCTATCACAAAGAGTACTATCCTCGCTTGTAATAAGACGGGGGCGCTCAATATGGGAGAGGGGAAGTTGTCACCTTTGATGCCACTCAGAATGTTGCCCCAAATACTAAATACAGCTCGTGTTGAAGCCAGTCCCATTTGGAAGTCCTTACCAGAAGTATTAGTGGGAGATCTTGCGAAATTGGGTAGCCAGTCAAGTTTTTATACCTCCCTTAGTAAAGAAAAGAATACAAAATGGGATTTTTTGCAGGAAAGAGATTTTGAAATCACGTGTACTAAGTTAAAAAAATCCAGACTTGTTCCACTAGCAGATCCTACGTGGTTAGAAACATATATATTGCTTCCCAAAACACCCCTGAAATGTATATCACTCATATATACGCAATTGTTGAGAGATAAGAATAGTTGCCTTCCACCATATGTTGAAGCTTGGGAGAAAGAACTGAACTGTGTATTAGATGATAGTGACAGGAGATTTGTTTTAACTCATTCACATGGATTCTCAAAATGCATTCTGACCCAAGAAAATTCCCTGAAAATACTTACCAGATGGTATAGGACTCCTGAATGGCTATTCCAAATGGGGTTAGGGATGGATGACCTCTGCTGGAGGTGTGGAGAACATAGGGGATCTCTTTCGCATATCTGGTGGTTCTGTCCAGGTCTGAAGGGGTTTTGGGTGGATATTGAAAAACTGATTAATCAGATTTGTTTAACGAATTTGAGGCTTACACCGGAGTTAGTTCTATTGTGGCTACCCTCGACCGTCTTTAGACCGAACAGAATGAACCTGCCCACACATATGATAGCGGCTGCTAAGCTATTGATTCCTACAAAATGGAAGGATAGGGACCCACCGTCAATTAAAATGTGGCATGATAAAATGGATGACATATGTAGAATGGAGGAGCTGGTGGGGTGGTCTTGTCATAGCAGAGATAAATACTTGCAAACCTGGGAACCATGGATTAAATACACCAAAGATAAGAGATAATGTTAGCTACAAAAGGGGGGAATGTACCTTAAACAGCCTATGAGTTACTGTAGAGAAAGTTGGGCCATTAGATCTGCACTAAAGACAACCCAATGTAACTGAAAACTGGAGTGAACTTCTTAGCTTCAGCTTAACCTTTGATCTAGGAGCTGATGATACCTGTCTATATAGGAGAGAGTCAAGTCGGCAGGACCTACTTGTTACTTGTTACTTTTTCTTTTAGTGTTTATTTCCGTCTGTTGTATTAT
The DNA here is from genome assembly GCF_905171765.1 of Bufo bufo. Lineage (NCBI taxonomy): Eukaryota > Metazoa > Chordata > Amphibia > Anura > Bufonidae > Bufo > Bufo bufo. The sequence continues at coordinate 15,391,806 of NC_053392.1, read as the reverse complement.
TTTTCTGTTTCCTCAGCATATGTATGCATACATGAAGGAATGAAAAGATCTGCTTGCATTGACTGTACCTGTTCACCTACTTGTGTTGTCAGGCTTATGGCCTAGGAGTATTGATTTTCCAGATTATCATTGTGAACGGGAGTGGTCGTTTGTATGCTATAATATACATGTACTGTTTGATGGTCTGCTCATCCATTATGTACAATATGACTATTATTTATCAATAAAAACAGATTTGACTAAAAAGCATAAAGGGAAAAGAACCAGTACTGGGTGGCAACTTACTTAGACCACTGGTACAAACACAAAATGGCAGGCATGTTACCAGCATCACAGAGGGCTGTCAGAATGCAGCATTTCCAGGCCTTGCTTCGAGAATTGCTGCATTCTGCTTTTGCAGGCGCTGGCAGAGGAATTTCCACCCACAGAGAAACAGTTGCGGGTACCAATCCTACCACGCATGCAAGAAGAGGGCAGTTGGTCATTTCGGATATGAGATCATTCTTGCAAGCAACCCATCGACAGCCACCCTGCGGATCCAGCCTCAGGGAACGCCTAGACCGACAGGTGTCTGACTACATCGGATTAACAGCCGATGTGGACGCTCTGAGAAGCGAGGAACCCCTTGACTACTGGGTGTGCAGGCTTGACCTGTGGCCAGAGCTCGTACAATTTGCCATGGAACTCTTGGCTTGCCCCTCGTCGAGAGTCCTGTCTGAAAGGACGTTCAGCGCAGCAGGTGGAATCGTGACCGATAAGCGCACTTGCCTAGGTCACGACAGTGTGGACTACCTCACATTTCTAAAAATTAATGAGGCATGGATCTCAGAGGAATTCAACACCTGTGATGACCACGTGTTATCGAATTTCAACTATTATCATTATTTTTTTTTTCAAGAGGGGGGATTTCGTTAGCCATGTTTTTAATCCAATTTTATATTTTTTGTTCTTTTAAACATATGTATTTGACATCTATTTGTACTGGCCTACAGTAAAATTGATATCTAATGGCCGTCTAATAAACCTCCAGCCACATAATCACTTGTTCTTTTCTGTCCGGTGAATGCCTAATGTTTGGGGCCTGTACTCCACTGGCCTGCAGAAAAATTGATATTGAATGGCCATCTAATATACCTCCAGCCACATAATCACTTGTTCTTTTCTGTCCGGTGAATGCATAATTTTTGGGGCCTGTACTACACTGGCCTGCAGTAAAATTGATATCCATTGACCGTCTAATATACCTCCAGCCACATAATTACTTATTATTTTCTGTCCGGTAAAAGCCTAATGTTTGGGACCTCGGAGGAATTCCACACCTGTTGACAATAACTACATGTTATCGAATTTCAACTATCATTTGTTTTTTTTTCAAGAGGGGGGATTTCGTTAGCCATGTTTTTAATCCAATTATATATTTTTTGTTCTTTTAAACATATGTATTTGACATGTATTTGTACTGGCCTGCAGTAAAATTGATATCCAATGACCGTCTAATATACCTCCAGACACATAATTACTTGATGTTTTCTGTCAGGTGAATGCCTAATTTTTGGGGCCTGTACTCCCGTGGCCTAAAATAACATTTTTCTAGGCTCCAGCAGGGCACACTTCTGAGAATTTCCCTTTAAGACACATAAAAATGGCCCCCCTATTTTTTTGGGGGAATTTTTGCCATTGATCCCCCTCTGGTATGTCACTATCCATGGTGTGGGACTATTTGTGCACTTCTACTAAGTGTTTGGTGGCTGCAAATATGACCTGAAGGTTTTTCAGGTTCGTCTGCCATTAAAGTGAATGGGACCCGCAGTGAACTTGGGTTTCGCGAACATTTGATCGCGCGTTCGCGAATTGTCCCAGCCGATGTTCGTCCATCACTAATGCTGAGATGTCGGGTATGATGGATCCTAAAAAGACATGATGGGATCTAGAAGAAGATGATGAGACATGACAGAGGAACATGGAAGGGATGTGACCAGACAGGATGGGACAAGGCTGCACATGAGGAGACATAACATCACAGAACATGACTCTCCATTGGAGACATCTTGCTTCTCCCAGGCCCATACTCACTTCTTGATCAGTTCCTTTGCGTGCTGTAAGAAGAGAGACGACACATGAGACATGGTATAAATGGCGACCCGTCCACCGAGGCTCCTCTGCCAAAATCTCACCTGCAGGAACTGTGCCATCTGTGGTTCATCCATAGACTGTATGGCTGTCTCTACTAGTTTAGATGTGACCTCCAGGTGGTCTCCATGTTGGCGGATCAGACCCCTGACGTACTGCAGCTTCTCCTCCTGCTCTCGGGTGATCATCTGCAGAAGCTCCTTCTTCCTCTCCTCCAAGATGTTGTATAAGGAGTCAAAGCGCTGACTGAGGAGCTGCTTCTGCCGGCGGCTGCTGTCCTGTCACCGAGAGATGACCGGGAGGGAGAAAGGCGGGTTATAAAGGCAGAAGCTTCTTCTACATAGGCTTAGCAGGCAGTATCCATGTGAGAAGCTTAGATACAACAGTGACAGTATCACCTGTCAGGAAATTAGATTTACCAGTATGTAACAGTAGCAACTTTTATTTTTCTGCTATTGACAAACCCATTTTATTAGACCCCACCCCATTACTACAGTGCCCCACCCCATTACTACAGAGCCACACCCCATTACTACAGCGCCACACCCCATTACTACATCATTACATTCCATTACTACAGTGCCCCACCCCATTACTACAGTGCCCCACCCCATTACTACAGAGCCACACCCCATTACTACATCATTACACCCCATTAGTACAGTGCCACACCCCATTACTACATCACTACACCTCTGTACTACAGAGCCACACCCCTTTACAGCACCAACCACCATTACTGCAGCGCCCCACCCCATTACTACATCACTACATCCCATTACCACAGCACCACACCCCTTTACAGCATCAACCCCCATTACTACAGCGCCACACCCCATTACTACATCACTACACCCCATTACTACAGCACCACACCCCTTTACAGCATCAACCCCCATTACTACAGCGCCACACCCCATTACTACATCACTACACCCCATTACTACAGCACCACACCCCTTTACAGCATCAACCCCCATTACTACAGCGCCACACCCCATTACTACATAACTACACCCCATTACTACATCACTACACCTCTGTACTACAGAACCACACCCCTTTACAGTGCCAACCCCCATTACTGCAGCGCCCCACCCCATTACTACATCACTACACCCCATTACTACAGCACCACACTCCTTTACAGCGTCAACCCCCATTACTACAGCACCACACCCCATTACTACATCACTACACCCCATTACTACAGTGACAACCTCTATTACAACAGCGCCTCACCCCATTACAACAGCACCACACCCCATTACTACAGAGCCACGCCCCTTTACTAAAGCGTCAACCCCCATTACTATAGCGCCCCACCCCACTACTACAGCATCACACCCCATTACTACACAGCCACACCCCTTCACTAAAGCGTCAACCCCATTACTACAGCGCCCCACCCCATTACAGCACCACACCCCATTACTATAGCACCACACCCCATTACCACAGTGCCCCACCCCATTACAGCGCCCCACCCCATTACAGCACCACACCCCATTACTATAGCACCACACCCCATTACCACAGTGCCCCACCCCATTACAGCGCCCCACCCCATTACAACAGCACCACACCCCCCTTGCTTCCGTGATCCAGACCTTTTTTTCAATATATACCTGCTGTTTGCCCTGAGGGTAACACAGAGGACCACGGCTGCAGCCCAGGATAACCGCCCACTGGTCGGGATTGCAAATAACTGGTAAAGCGATCTACAGTAGTTGTGACTTTTCACAACATTGCCTGGTAAGCACAATTGCGTGTTTCTAAAACCCATTAGTTTACTACTGATACTGCAAATGCGGCGCCCCATTCTTCTCATTTGTATCTTTACTTGCTCCAGCACCACACCCCATCACTACAGCGCCCTATCTTATTACTACAGCGTCCCACCCCATTACTACAACTCCCCACCCCATTACAACAGCGCCCCTGCATAGAGCGGGTACAGTATACACCGTATAGATATGCCGGGTACAGTATACGCAGTGTAGATATAGAGTGGGTACAGTATACACAGTGTAGATATAGAACGGGGACAGTATATATATAGAGCGGGTACAGTATATGCAGTATATAGAGTGGGTACTGTATACGCAGTGTAGATATAGAACAGGTACAGTATATGCAGTATAGATATAGAGCGGGTACAGTATACGCAGTATAGATATAGAGCAAGTGCAGTATAGATACAGAGCGGGTACAGTGTACGCAGTAGAGATAAAGGACGGGTACAGTATACGCAGTATAGAGTACAGTATACACAGTATAAATATAGAGCAGGTACAGTATAACCAGTATAGATATAGAGTGGGTAAAATATATGCAGTATAGATATAGAGCGGGTACAGTATACCCAGTATACATATAGAGGAGGTGCAGTATACGCAGTGTAGATATAGAGCGGGTACAGTATATTAAGTATAGATATAGGGCGTGTACAGTATACGCAGTATAGATATAGAGCGGGTACAGTATATGCAGTATAAATATAGAGAGAGTGCAGTATATGCAGTATAGATATAGAGCGAGTGCAGTATATGCAGTGTAGATATAGAGCGAGTGCAGTATATGCAGTATAGATATAGAGCGAGTGCAGTATATGCAGTGTAGATATAGAGCGGGTACAGTATATGCAGTATAGATATAGAGAGAGTGCAGTATATGCAGTGTAGATATAGAGCGAGTGCAGTATATGCAGTGTAGATATAGAGCGGGTACAGTATATGCAGTGTAGATATAGAGCGGGTACAGTATATGCAGTATAGATATAGAGCGAGTGCAGTATATGCAATGTAGATATTGAAGGGGTACAGAATATGCAGTATAGATATAGAGCGGGTACAGTATACGCAGTATAGATATAGAGGGGGTACAGTATACACAGTATAGATATAGAGCCGGTAGACTATACACAGTGTAGATATAGAACAGGGACAGTATATATATAGAGCGGGTACAGTATATGCAGCATATAGAGTGGGTACTGTATACGCAGTGTAGATATAGAACAGGTACAGTATATGCAGTATAGATATAGAGCGGGTACAGTATATTGAGTATATAGAACAGGAACATTATACGCAGTGTAGCTATAGAGTGGGTACAGTATACACAGAGTAGATATAGAGCGGGTACAGTATACGCAGTGTAGATCTAGAGCGGGTACAGTATACACAGTGTAGATATAAAGTGGGTACAGTATACGCAGTGTAGATCTAGAGCGGGTACAGTATACACAGTGTAGATATAGAGCGGGTACAGTATACACAGTGTAGATATAAAGCGGGTACAGTATACGCAGTATAGATATAGAGCGGGTACAGTATACGCAGTATAGATATAGAGTGGGTACTGTATACGCAGTGTAGATAGAGCGGGTACAGTATATGCAGTATAGATATAAAGCGGGAACAGTATACGCAGTATAGATATAGAGCGGGTACAGTATATGCAGTATATAGAGCGGGTACAGTATACGCAGTATAGATATAGAGCGGGTACAGTATACGCAGTATAGATATAGAGTGGGTACTGTATACGCAGTGTAGATATAGAGCGGGTACAGTATATGCAGTATAGATATAAAGCGGGAACAGTATACGCAGTATAGATATAGAGCGGGTACAGTATATGCAGTATAGATATAGAGCGAGTGCAGTATATGCAGTATATAGAGCGGGTACAGTATACGCAGTATAGATATAAAGCGGGAACAGTATACGCAGTATAGATATAGAGTGGGTACTGTATACGCAGTGTAGATAGAGCGGGTACAGTATATGCAGTATAGATATAAAGCGGGAACAGTATACGCAGTATAGATATAGAGCGAGTGCAGTATATGCAGTATATAGAGCGGGTACAGTATACGCAGTATAGATATAGAGCGGGTACAGTATATGCAGTGTAGATATAGAGCGGGTACAGTATATGCAGTATAGATATAGAGCGAGTGCAGTATATGCAATGTAGATATTGAAGGGGTACAGAATATGCAGTATAGATATAGAGCGGGTACAGTATACGCAGTATAGATATAGAGGGGGTACAGTATACACAGTATAGATATAGAGCCGGTAGACTATACACAGTGTAGATATAGAACAGGGACAGTATATATATAGAGCGGGTACAGTATATGCAGCATATAGAGTGGGTACTGTATACGCAGTGTAGATATAGAACAGGTACAGTATATGCAGTATAGATATAGAGCGGGTACAGTATATTGAGTATATAGAACAGGAACATTATACGCAGTGTAGCTATAGAGTGGGTACAGTATACACAGAGTAGATATAGAGCGGGTACAGTATACGCAGTGTAGATCTAGAGCGGGTACAGTATACACAGTGTAGATATAAAGCGGGTACAGTATACGCAGTGTAGATCTAGAGCGGGTACAGTATACACAGTGTAGATATAGAGCGGGTACAGTATACACAGTGTAGATATAAAGCGGGTACAGTATACGCAGTATAGATATAGAGCGGGTACAGTATACGCAGTATAGATATAGAGTGGGTACTGTATACGCAGTGTAGATAGAGCGGGTACAGTATATGCAGTATAGATATAAAGCGGGAACAGTATACGCAGTATAGATATAGAGCGGGTACAGTATACGCAGTATAGATATAGAGCGGGTACAGTATACGCAGTATAGATATAGAGTGGGTACTGTATACGCAGTGTAGATATAGAGCGGGTACAGTATATGCAGTATAGATATAAAGCGGGAACAGTATACGCAGTATAGATATAGAGCGGGTACAGTATATGCAGTATAGATATAGAGCGAGTGCAGTATATGCAGTATATAGAGCGGGTACAGTATATGCAGTATAGATATAAAGCGGGAACAGTATACGCAGTATAGATATAGAGCGGGTACAGTATACGCAGTATAGATATAGAGCGAGTGCAGTATATGCAGTATATAGAGCGGGTACAGTATACGCAGTATAGATATAGAGCGAGTGCAGTATATGCAGTATATAGAGCGGGTACAGTATACGCAGTATAGATATAGAGTGGGTACTGTATACGCCGTGTAGATATATATTGTAATATATAAAGCTGTGTGTATGTGTGTGTGTGTATGTCTGCCAAAGGAATCCGCACCATCGCATTTACAATCACGAAATTTGGCACACAGGTACATCAGGTGTCCGGGAAGGTTTTAGAGCAGGTCCCCGCTCTCTAGGACGTACCGTTCCTGAGATATTCCCAAAAAATGAAAAGATGTACCTACAACACATGACCTACATTAGCCAATAGAAGCCTGCAGGTCTTTCTCTTTATATCTCAACTGCCATACAAGCGGTCACATGTCCCTTATCAACCAATAGAAGCTCGCAGGCCCTTAGTCTCCACATACACACAGTTTTACTCCAGGTTTCCATAACAACCCAGCCATTTTTGTTCACTGCTGCAGGTCAGCTTTAAAGGGGCAGGGCGCTGTGGATGACACTGTTAACCCCTTAGTGACCAAGCCTGTTTGGGCCTTAATGACCCAATTAATGAATTTTGGAAATCTGACACGTGTCACTTTAGCTTAGAATAACTTCCTAAAGGTTTTGCACATCAAAGTAATTCTGACATTGTTTTCTCGTCACATATTGTACTTTACTATGGTGGTAAAATTCTACCGATAAAATATGCGCATCTTTATTAAAAAAGTGAAAATTTATGAAAATTTGTAAAAATTGGCACATTTTCCTATTTTCAACTGCAATATTTCATATTTTTGGCTTCACTTACAAAAATGTTTTACTTTTTATTTTTATTTAGGAGACTTAACATTTTAACATAAATTTAAAATTTTTGAAGTACATATTTTTTCCTGCAACAAGCCAAGTTTGCAGAGGCTTATAAGTGTCAGAATAATAGAACCCCCCAAAAGTGAACCCACTTTAAAAACTAGGCCCCTTAACGTATTTATCTATGGGTGTTATGAGTTTTTTGACCCACTAGTTTTTTAAAGAAATTAATGCTAAGAAGGTGAAATTAATGCTAAGAAGATCTTCAGCACAGTAACCAGTGCGCATGTCTGCGCCATTTTATTTTATTTTTTAATTAGATGTGGGGGGGGGGGGGGCGCATGGGTGGTCACTAAGGGGTTAAGGGAGCCGAGTGCTGTGAAGGTCACAGTTCAGGGGGCAGGTAGGGTGACCATTCAGGCCACCGTCAAAAGACGGACTTAAAAACAGCGTCCTCAAGGCTAGCTAAATCACGCCCACTCCGCAGCTGACAGGGATTGAAAAAATGTCAGCTGCAGGGGTGGGAGGAGGGTGACTTTCTCCCTTCAGCTCACACTCAGACAGCACAGTGCTGCTGTCTGAGAGTGAGCTGTTCAAACAGACATCCCTGTGTCCGTCCAGGCCCTGCGCCGGATGGAGGACAGGAAGTCTGAAAGTCGGACTGTCAAGCCTAAAACCGGACCTGTGGCCACCCTAGGGGCAGGCTGCTGTGGAGGTCACTGTTAAAGGGGCGCGGTACAGTGGAGGTCACTGTTAAGGGAGCCGGGTACTGTGGCAGTCACTGTTAAAGGGGCAGTCGCTGTGGAGGTCTCTGTTAAGCGGGCCGGGAATGGTGGAGGTCAGTTAACCCCTTAAGGATCGGGCTCATTTTCACCTTAAGGACCAGGCCATTTTTTGGAAATCTGACCAGTGTCACTTTAAGTGCTAATAACTTTAAAACGCTTTGACTTATCCAGGCCATTCTGAGATTGTTTTTTCGTCACATATTGTACTTCATGACACTGGTAAAATGAAGTCAAAAAAATTTTTTTTTTTTGCACACAAAAAATACCTAATTTACCAAAAATTTGGAAAAATTTGCAAATTTCAAAGTTTCAGTTTCTCTACTTCTGTAATACATAGTAATACCCCAAAAAATTGTGATGACTTTACATTCCCCATATCTCTACTTCATGTGTGAATTGTTTTGGGAATGATATTTTATTTTTTGGGGATGTTATAAGGCTTAGAAGTTTAGAAGCAAATCTTGAAATTTTTCAGAAATTTACAAAAACTAAATTTTTAGGGACCAGTTCAGGTCTGAAGTCGATTTGCGAGGCTTACATAATAGAAACCACCCAAAAATGACCCCATCTAAGAAACTACACCCCTCAAGGTATTCAAAACTGATTTTGCATACATTATTAACCCTTTAGGTGTTGCACAAGAGTTATTGGCAAATGGGGAGGAAATTTGAGAATTTAATTTTTTTGTCTAATTTTTCATTTTAACCCATTTTTTCCACTAACAAAGCAAGGGTTAACAGCCAAACAAGATTGTATCTTTATTGCCCTGACTCTGCCGTTTACAGAAACACCCAATATGTGGCCGTAAACTACTGTACGGGCACACAGCGGGGCGTAGAGTGAAAGGTGCGCTGTTTGGTTTTTGGAAGGCTTATTTTTATGGACTGGTTTTTTGACACCATGTCCCATTTGAAGCCCCCCTGATGCACCCCTAGAGGAGAAACTCCCTAAAAGTGACCCCATCTAAGAAACTACACCCCTCAAGGTATTCAAAACTGATTTTACATACGTCGTTAACCCTTTAGGTGTTGCACAAGAGTTATTGGCAAATGGGGATGAAATTTGAGAATTTCATTTTTTTGCCTAATTTTCAATTTTAACCCATTTTTTCCACTAACAAAGCAAGGGTTAACAGCCAAACAAGACTGTATCTTTATTGCCCTGACTCTGCTGTTTACAGAAACACCCCATATGTGGCCGTAAACTACTGTACGGGCACACAGGAGGGCGTAGAGTGAAAGGTGCGCCGTTTGGTTTTTGGAAGGCTGATTTTGCTGGACTGTTTTTTTGACACCATGTCCCATTTGAAGCCCCCCTGATGCACCCCCAGAGTAGAAACTCCATAAAAGTGACCCAATCTAAGAAACTACACCCTTCAAGGTATTCAAAACTGATTTTACAAACGTTGTTACCCCTTTAGGTGTTGCACAAGATTTAATGGAAAATAGAGACACAATTTCAAAATTTCAAATTTTTGGCAGATTTTCCATTTTAATATTTTTTTTCCAGTTACAAAGCAAGGGTTAACAGCCAAACAAAACTCATTATTTATGGCCCTGATTCTGTAGTTTACAGAAACACCCCATATGTGGTCGTAAACAGCTGTACGGGCACACGGCAGGGCGCAGAAGGAAAGGAATACCATACGGTTTTTGGAAGGCAGATTTTGCTGGACTGGTTTTTTTGACACCATGTCCCATTTGAAGCCCCCCTGATGCACCCCTAGAGAAGAAACTCCAAAAAAGTGACTCCATTTTAGAAACTACGGGATAGGGTGGCAGTTTTGTTGGTACTAGTTTAGGGTACATATGATTTTTGGTTGCTCTATATTACACTTTTTGTGCAGCAAGGTAACAAGAAATAGCTTTTTTGGCACGTTTTTTTTTTTGTTATTTACAACATTCATCTGACAGGTTAGATCATAGTCTAAGAGCCATAGTTTTTTCAGTTTTTGGGCGATTATCTTGAGTAGGGTCTCATTTTTTGCGGGATGAGATGACGGTTTGATTGGCACTATTTTGGGGTGCATATGACTTTTTGATCGCTTGCTATTACACTTTTTGTGACGTAAAATGGCAAAAAATTGCTTTTTTTACACTGTTTTTATTTTTATTTTTTTACGGTGGTCATCTGAGGGGTTAGGTCATGTGATATTTTTATAGAGCCGGTCGATACGGACGCGGCGATACCTAATATGTATACTTTTTTTTATTTATGTAAGTTTTACACAATGATTTCATTTTTGAAACAAAAAAAAATCATGTTTTAGTGTTTCCATAGTCTAAGAGCCATAGTTTTTTCAGCTTTTGGGCGATTATCTTGAGTAGGGTCTCATTTTTTGCGGGATGAGATGACGGTTTGATTGGTACTATTTTGGCGTACATGCGACTTTTTTGATCACTTTTATTACCTTTTTTGTGAAGTAAGGTGGGCAAAATTTCAATTTTCTCATAGTTTTTATTTTTTTATTTTTATGGCGTTCACCGTGCGGGGAAAGTAACATGACCATTTTATAGATCAGGTCGTTACGGACGCGGCGATACCTAATATGTGTAGTTTATTTTATTTTTTTAATTTTTATTCAGTGATAAATGTTTTTTTTTTTATCTTAACTTTTTTCACTTTTTTTTTACATTTTTTTGACCCAGACCCACTTGGTTCTTGAAGATCCAGTGGGTCTGATGTCTGTATAATACAGTACAGTACAATATATATTGTTCTGTACTGTATTTTACTTACACTGAACAGATCTATGCTTTCAGCATAGATCTGTTCAGCACCATGGACAGCAGGACGCCTGAGCAGGCGTCCTGTTGCCATGGGAACCCTCCCCGTCTGCTCAGAACTTCGCAGACGGGGAAGGGTAAGTACGGGGCTGAGGGGGGCTCTCTCCCTCTCCATCGGGGGGCTGCAAAGGCACAGCAGCCCCCCGATGGAGAGGGAGTGAGCTCCCTGACCGATGACAGTTAACTTTTTCCATACAGCGGTCCGTACGGACCGCGGTATGGAAAGGGTTAAACGGCTGACATCTGCACAGATGTCAGCCGTTTATACCAGGGTGCCAGCAATGTGCTGGCACCCTGGTATAACCACTAGAAGCCAACGATCATTCATGGGAGGCGGGCGGGGGAAGACTTCAGGAACCGCTTTACAACCAGATTCACCACGTGCGCAGTGCAGGGCACATGGCTCAGCCCTCCTTGACGCAGCGCCGACATGCCACCGTGTCAAACTGCTCCACCAGACTGTACCATAGTCCCCTATTGAGGACCAAGATACAGTCCGGCGACAGCTCATATGCGTTGAGATTAATAACTGTTATCTTTAGTTGTGTCTATGTCTGGAGTCATTGTCTCCAAGAGACTTGTTTCTTTTTGCGAGTCAATTTCCTGACATCTCTTGTTCCTTTTCCTTCCACCTCTCCTGGTTTTTCCTCTAAAAGGTCTTTTTTTTCGTGCTTGCTCAGCTGAGGCATTTGAGTCATCAGAGGCGCTTGATACTTGGTACTGATTCTCTGTGAGTCTAGTTTTTAGTTCTTCTTCCACTTTTTTCAAATCCTCATTGACCGTGGTGTACTCTAGTTCGTCCCTTTGCAACACCAACTGTAAAATCTGTATAGAGAAGCTTGCATGAAGCTTTTTCCACTCCGTAACAAATGCAGTGTCATCTTCATATTGCATAAGGTCCTCCTTAGATATACGCAATCCCCTCGGAACTCTTTCACTCTCTCTATACGACCTGAGCGAGTTTAATGTCCAAAACAGCCGGACCTCCTTGTCCGCTAATTGCATAATCTTATTCTCCAAAGCTTTAGTGCTCAGAGGCTAAAGTGTATCTTTACAATTGCATTCTGTAAATATTTCCAAGACAATAAATCACTGTGTGCTCAGCCCCAAAAACTCCATAAATTACTGCAATCCAAAGAAAACATGAAACAGGGCGACACTGCTCAATGACTCTATCACAGGTAATGGCTACCTATGTGCCTTCGTACGTGGTGCTCAGTCCTTAATAACAGTGCATCAAATCCATAAAAGATGAGTAAAGAAAGACGGGCGTGAGACCCATGGAGGCGATCCGAATTGCCTTACATTTGCCGGCATTGAGCTAGTTCCAGGCATGTTACATGGTGGAGATAGACACCGTGTACTATTACAACAGGAAGCCAGGTGGATAATTCGGACGTCTGGCATGGGTGACTTGCGTGGTGAGGTCAGTGGCCCGAGGAAGTGCGGTAGCGCGAAACGGCTGTCGCCGCTTGGTGTTCTGTGTCAGAATAAGTCCGCCCCAGCCCTATTGTTTGCACTACAGCAGTAGTGAGTGCCGCCCGTCTTTCTTTACTCATCTTTAATGGATTTGATGCACTGTTATTAAGGACTGAGCACCACATACGCTGCCACATGACAAGGCACATAGGTAGCCATCACCTGTGAGAGAGGCATTGAACAGTGCCACCCCGTTTCATGTTTTGTTTGATTGCAGGAACCACATTTACCCAGTGGGCCGTAAAGGACATCTATTGTCCCTGACCATAGTTACAGCTCCACATGTTGGCACTGCCGTGCACTTTGGCAGACACCGACAGGCTAAAGGACTGGCCCACCTTCTGTTCAGCATACGTGTGCCGGGCTGGTACTGGCTTTTTGGAGAAGTAATGACGGCACAAGCCATCAGTTCTCTGAAAGGTACTGAGTCCACCACATGGAAAGGGAGGGACTGTAGTACCAGCAACTTGGCCAAGAGCACGTTCAGCTTCCTCGCCATTGGATGAGTGCACGCGTACTGTTGTCTTTTTGAAATTGCCTCTGTGATCGATTGCTGACGAAATGAGTGACAAGGAGGAGCAGCAGCATCAGGACTAGTAGATGATGGGAAGTAAACACAGCTCCCTTCTGCTGAGGTGGTGGAGCCTTGACTGCTGGAGAAGGGGTGTGTGCAACTGGGTGATACAGCGGTTGCTGCGTCAGGCTGTACCACTACATTAGCGCCACGGTTTTCCCAGGTCATTTTATGATGACGCTGCATGTGCTGATACACGCTTCACCTTCTGCCGACAGATTCTGAAAATGGCTTGATGAAAAATTGCCACACCGCAGAGTATGGCATTTTCCCCCCACCACTCCGTGCTGACTGCCTGCTACCACTGCCTCCGTGAACCCCTGCACCGCTACTTCTCTCTGGACAGGTAGGTTTCTGCGTAGCGGGTGGTCTACCCCGGGCACCTTTAGCTTCCGACCTCCCACTGCTGCCACCCTGACTCACGGCCACACTACCACCCTGCTGGCTCAGCCGCTGCCTCACGCGCAAGCTGCTACCCTCTTCTCCTGATGATGATGAAGAAGCCCCCTCTTCACCTGGCTCCTATGTGCGATCGGCCACATCATCATCGGCTACTGTCTGCACGTCACTGATATCACCCTCACCAGTCTCAGCCGTGTGCCTGACCGCTCACAACACCTGCTCCCACGTGACTCTCATTGTCGCTACTTGCCCACCTACCGGAGAAAGCAGCAGATCTCTCCTCCAGATCTAGGCTGGGCAGTAGCTGCTGGCTGTCCTCTAGAATCGATGACATACAATACTTCTCAAGCTGAGGGAACAGAAAATGACAGAGGCAGGTTGAGGACTGGTGGGGGCACAGAGCCTGTTTCCGGGCCATGCCAACTAAGCGGCGTGTCAGAGGAACCCACCGATTCCTGGCTGAAGGTGTCTGATGTCACTTGCGACAAAGTAGAAGACCGAGTCAACCATTCAAGGACCGCTGGGTTGCTGGTCAAGACACGACCGCTAGATGACATCGGCAGTTCAGGTGTGTCACTGCGACTGCTGCTGCCACCCTTCCCTTCTTCTGCTTCCAGCTCCAGAAACATTTTGGCCACTGCCCGTTCCTTTAGAAGGGCCTGTCACATGTCTGTCTGACATAATGTAAATTAAAAGAAACTGCAAGGGTAAAAGACCAATACTATAAGACTGCATTTTCACCCCAGAAGTAAGGATGAATGGATGTACTTATATATCAACTAAATACACCCCAAAACTGGTTGCATCAGACCGCAAATTCTCCCCAGAAGAAAGAAAGAATGGAGTTACCGTAGTTATATATATCAACTAAATACACCCCAAAACTGGTTGTATCAGGCCGCACTTTCAGTACAGAAGCAAGGGTGAATGGAGGTACTTTTATAAATATATGAAATAAATACACCCCAAAACTGGTTGTATCAGACTGCAGTTTCACCCCAATTACACAATCAAGGATTACTGGAATTACTGGTGTATCAAAGAATGCAAACAACCTAAAATCTGTACTATTACAGCACTTTGTAACCCCAATTAGTGCAGCAAGGTGTAATAGAATCGCTCCTATCACCCAGGCTTTACCCTCTCCTATTGGTCCCCGATCTCTCCCTACAGTGTGGACAAAGCCTCCCTATCCTTTCCCTACACTATGAATAATCTTTCCCTGAACTGCTCAATAGTTATTTTTTGTGAATAAAGTCTTTCCTGATCACTGTCCCTAGCGCCTGTCATGTCTCTCCCTGCACTAAGTTCACTGGAAAATGGCGGAGACTGGGCAGGAGGAGGCTTTTTACAGGGCTGTAACATCACAGGGGCTGGCTATCTGCTGATTGGCTGGCTGCATGGCATTGTGGGCGATCCTTTGTTCCTGGGCTTCTTACTTCCACTTTCAAACACGTGCAGCAGCCATTTAGAAAGAAAAAATGCGAAGTGTGAGGAAATTCGACTTCAGGACGAATCAAATTGTTCCTGAAATTCGGATCAAATTCCACTTCGTCAACTTCGATACGCTCATCTCTACCTCTGCCATAGACACTGTTCCTTGGGCCAAAGCACACATTCGAGCCTTGCAGAACATCATTCTGTAGTCCTGGAAAAGGTCTCATCAATCCTTGGACAAACCTTTTCTGATCGAGCTAGCTACTCAACTCCGAAGTGCGTATTACCCCAGCTCCAGACAAAAGATGTCTCCTCTTGGGGCTTGGTTGCCCATGTAGACAATCAGTGGGTCCAGAGATGATGGCATGTTAAAGACAGACATCTTCCATCCAATGTGAAGATGGGGAAAGCCATGAGGCACTTTCAGCCTTATCTTCAGGGCACCCAGATTCTTATAACAGAATATGGAGATTATTCCTCCTGGTGTTCCCAAAAATAATAAGTACCAGACAATATTTCCAATAACAGCTTCTGCAGGATGGCCGAGGCAAGGGTCTTAAATCAATGTCCAGTTCACGGCAGTAAATGCTCAACTCCAGGGAAAACCTACCAATCAGATCTTTTTTCAGACACCTAAAAACCAGGAGTCTTTAGGTCTCTGCCCCTTTACCATCTTGGGACTTAGCACTACCTATATATACTCACACACACACACACACACACACTATATACTCGTACACATATACGCACACTGTATACTCACACACACACTATATACTCACACATACACTGTAAACTCACACACACTATATACTAGGGGCGTTGCAAGGTTAAAACATTTGAGGTCTGGGCCCCTGATGTTTTGTCCCAGGCCCCGAATGTCCTGCCTGCCTGCTAGATATAACTGTATTGCCATCCTCAGGACGGCAATACAATTGAATCTAATGCCCTGCAAGAGCTGAAGGACCTGTGATGACCTCACAGGTCATGTGACCAGTTCTAAATGCAGTAGCTGAAAAGGACCTGCGATGATGTCACCATCATGTGACCAGTGCAGGAGAGGACGTCTCAGCAGTGAAGAGAAGTCCTGGGAAGAGGCTGAGGTACGGCCTGCTACGTGAGGAGAGGTAAGGCTACTTTCACACTAGCGGCTGGACGGATCCGACAGGCTGCTCACCCTGTCGGATCCGTCCTGCCGCTATTTCGCCGGACCGTCGCTCCGCCCCCCATTGACTATAATCTCCGGCGCAGCATGGCAGTGCACGGTGAGAAGCCGCCGGACTAAAAGTACTGCATGTCCGACTTTTTAGTCCGGCGGCCTTCCGCCGTGCTGCGCCGGAGCTCCGCCCCCGTCCCCATTATAGTCAATAGGGACGGAGCGGCGGCACGGCGAAATAGCGGCAGGACGGATCCGACAGAGTGAACAGCCTGTCGGATCCGTCCTGCCGCTAGTGTGAAAGTACCCTAAGTGAAGATTACTCAGTGTGAGAGGCAGAGCAATGTTGGGAGTTGTAGTTATTTAACTGGGACTGTATGTTAGGGCTCAAGGGAGGGAAGTTATTTACATGGGACAGTGAAGTGGAGTGATGTTAATTACATGGGACTGAAATTTGGAAGTGGCTGGGGTAGGGTGATGTTATTTACATGGGACTGTATGTTGAGGGGTAATGTTATTTATATGGGACTGCATGTTGAAGGCAGCTTTGGGGTAGGGTGATGTTATTTACATGGGACTGTATGTTGAGGGAGTGATAGTATTTACATGGGACTGCATGTTGGAGTTGGCTGGGGTGGTGGGGATTTTATTTACATAGGACTGTATGTTGAAGGTGTCTGGGGGAGGGAGTGATGGTATTTATATGGGACTGAATATTAAGGAGGTGATGTTATTTACATGGGACTGTATGTTGAAGGCAGCTGGGGAGGGGTGATTTTATTTACATGGGACTGTATGTTGGAAGGGGCAGGAGAGATGGTGTGATGTTATTTACATGGGACTTCATTTTGGAGGGGGCTGTAGATAGAGAGGGATGTTATTTACATGGGACTGTATATTGGAGGGGGCTGGAGAGATGGTGTGATGGTATTTATATAGGACTCTATGGCGGAGGGAGGGAAATAGAGTTATTTACATGGGACTGTATGGCGGAGGTGCTGAGGAATTATAATTTCTGAGGACACTAAACTGAGAAATATAACTACAGGGGGCACTGCAGGCGGCATTCTAAGTACTGGGGGGCGCTTCAGGGCGAGCATTATAACAGTAGGGGGCAATATAAATACTGGGGGCACTGTAGGGGCAGTATAAATACTGGGGGGGTTTCAGGCCGAGCATTATAACAGTAGGGGGCAATATAAATACTGGGGGCACTGTAGGGGCAGTATAAATACTGGGGACATTAGGCGTTCTTATTACTACTGGGGGCTCTATAGGAGGGATCGGCATTATTACTACTAAGAGCACTATGGGGGCCTTATTACTACTGAGGGGTCTGTAGAGAGCTTTATAAACACTGGGGGAAAAATAGGGGGCCTTATTTCTACTGGGGGCTCTGTGAGGGTATTATTAATACTGGAAGACTCTTCTACTAATGGAGGCACTCTTGTGGAGCATTATCACTGTTGGGTCCAGTAGGGGGCAGTATTACTAATGAGAGCATTCTAGAAGGGAATTACTATTGGTGGGACTATGAGGAGTACTATTACTATGGGGGGCACTCATTTTTCTTCAGGCTAGTATTTGGTGGTACAGAAAAGTGAGGAAGCTAAGATGTCTGTGTGTCACACTCTGTAGAGACGAGGCGGCTGAGAGAACTGTCCACACCGAATGGAGAAGATGATGACAGAGAAGATCTACATCAGAGGAGACGTCACCTGGAAAGCCCTGGATGTTAGAGGTAGTTCAACTCAGAGAATTGGGCCGCATTGGTGCTTGGGCCCCGGATCTTTTGAGACACCCCTGCTGTATACATATACATACACTATATACTCACACATATATACGCACTCTGTATAATCACACACTATATACTCGCATAAATATACATACACTATATACTCACACACTATATACACATATACGCACACTGTATACTCACACACACTAACTTCCTGTTTCTCCTGCTTACAAAAGCATCATCTTTTGACCACACAATACCGGAATCCATCTGTTCTGCTGTATTCGGTTATCTGGCTTACAGAATAAAGCAATTTACACGGATAAACTCGGTGATGGTGAGTTCAAGCTGATAAAGATTGTCCGCAGTGATTATATCTGCTTATACAGGCCAGGCATAGAGGTCTCACTAGGGATAAATCGCTATTACAACAATCTGAGTCAGAATAGTCAAAAGATGCATAGAATTCCTACAGCCTGCTGTGTATATGTGTGTGCCTAATCTGCAATCAAGCTCAGTGCCATCCGCCATCTTGTGAAAGCACATGGTCGCACAAGCTCACTGCACTTCAAGTGAATGTTGAAAACTGTTTCTCTACATTGCACTGTGTTACCTCACCTGTCTAAGCTGCTGTTCGTCTTCTTAAAGAGACAGTACCATTTTTCGCAAAACCATAAAAAATGTCTAGACAAGGCTCTGAACACTCTTTTAGGGCTGAACCAACACACATACATCATGCCTCTGAACCGGCAGACATACAGGGAGCAGATTCTGCAGATATTACCAAACAGAATGTAAGACCCAAACGTACAATAAAACCAACACAGAAACTCAGAGAAAACTATGAAGCCACTAGAGATGAGTTCTCCAGTAATCTGTCAGACCTCTAGGACAGAACCTCACACCGCATGTCAGTTTTGTCACACGCTAATGATCAACCAGCTGAAATAAGAGACTCTATAAATCACCTATTTGCTGTGTATGTACGCTACCAGCAGCTGTCTGCAAAATACTCAGCCTTCTTGCAGGACTCTAATATAGAGGATTCTTCAGCAGAACTGACCAGGACTGATGCACTGAACCAACAAAGGGATCTCGCAGTGCAAAATGCTAAGTTTAAGGCAGAACTCTGTATTACTCAATTGCAGGAGACCAGATCTCACAGATCCACCACAACCAAGCGCACTGCACTTTCTTCCAGATCCTCTCGTTCCAGAAGATCAACATTAAGTGACTTTACCAGAAAGCAAGCAGAGATGGAAGCTCAAAGGGCAGCTCAACAAGCAGAGATGGCAGGTCATCAAGCCAAGATGGAAGCTCAAAGCAAAGCTCTTCAAGCAGAGGCAAATTCACAAATAAAGATTCTGCAAATGGAAGGGGAGGAAGCAGCTTCCCTAGCAAGGCTGAAAGTCCTTGAACAAGCAATGGGTCAAAGTACTAATCCAGACTGCCTTATCCCAGCAGAACTGGAAGATCTAGCTGAATGCACCAGTGAATATGTTCTAAAGCATAACATCTGCAAAGATACAGACTCATTTCCTGTACCTCCTACTAACAATACTGTTCTGACTTCCAACGCAGAGACCTCTCAGCTCTATATGCCTGAGCCTCTTCAAGTCTACAATGCAAATACATCTATGCAGCAAACCGGATCAACTCATGTCAACAACAAGGTGACTTCCGGTGATAAGCCACAGCTCAAACCAAGGCCAGCACAAGCCTTAGAGACTACACCACAGTTAAACGCTCATGCAACATCATTTTACCCTGGTAAACCTCACCCTACATCACCAGAGAACTTTCACACCCAAGGGGTTCCACAAGTTACTTTGACACCAAGGAGTGAGAGACCAGACATGAATGACTTTGCCAGATACATGGTACGCCGTGAGCTCGTTAACACCAGCCTCCCAAGGTTTGACGACTGTCCAGAGAGCTACAGGGCCTGGAGATCAACCTTCAAGGCTACTATTGCCGATCTCAACCTTACTGCTGAGGAAGAACTTGATTTGCTCATAAAGTGGCTGGGACCAGAATCTGCAGGTCGTGTTAAAAGACTCAGAACAGTACACGTTGATCACTCAGATGCAGGTCTTGTTGCTGCATGGGAAAGACTTGAGCAAGCCTATGGTAGCTCTGAAGCCATAGAAAGCGCTCTATTCAAGAGACTACAAAACTTCCCAAAAATAGGGAACAAAGACTACCGCAAGCTCCAAGTACTAAGTAACCGCCTAATGGAGCTAGAGTTGGCAAAGACTGACTCACGTCTACCTGGACTAAGCTTCCTGGACACCGCTCATGGTGTCAACCCAGTGGTGTCTAAACTGCCATACGGCCTACAAGAGAAATGGGCACAACAGGGCTCAAGATACAAAAGAGACTATAATGTATCCTTTCCTCCATTCTCATACTTCTGCAGGTTCATTATTGATCAAGCCCGGATGAGAAACGATCCCAGCTTCAGCTTTAGTGAACCCAACCTGCCTGCTTCATCCTCACCATCATCAAGGTATGATAACACAGCAGCTAAACGTAGAGACTTATATAGAGTTATATCTGTTAAAAGGACAGACATCTCACCCTCCACAACCTCACCTACTGATCAGGGCGTTGTGGATGACAGAAATAAAGACCCTAATCGTCAGTGTCCTATTCACAAGAAGCCTCACCCTCTTAAGAAATGTTGTGGGCTTAGGGCAAAGACTTTACAAGAGCACAGGGAGATTCTCCGGAAACTTGGCATATGCTACAAGTGCTGTGCTTCTTATTACCATTTTGCTAAAGAGTGTAAAGTTGTCATCAAGTGCTCAGAATGCGGTAGCGATAGACATGTTACAGTCATGCACCCTACTCCACTTTCAGACAACCCACAGCAGCTTCCTACCTCCACTTCCGTCTCAAATCATGGCGGGGAGCAACAAGGTCATGCTCCAACCAAAGATAATGTCTCTTCTTCCTGTACAGAAGTCTGTGGAGAAGGCAAGGACCACAAATGCTGTGCCAAGATATGCCTAGTCAAGATATACCCAAGGGATCATCCTGAGAAAGCTGCTAGGATGTATGCTATAATAGATGAACAGAGAAACAGATCCCCGGTTAAGCCTAAATTCTTTGAGATCTTTGGCATAGAGGTTCACGCAACACCATATACTCTCAGAACCTGTTCTGGTCGTGTAGAGACCTTCGGCAGAAGGGTTGATGGATTCATGGTCTCTCATATTAACGAGGGAGAGGGCATACCCCTACCAACGTTAGTCAAGTGCGACCAGATACCAGATGAAAGGAAATAGATTCCCACTCCAGAGGCTGCATATCACCATCCTCATTTAAGGCACCTTGTTGATGAGATTCCTGCAATGGACAAGAGTGCTGAAATCTTAGTCCTGTTAGTAAGGGACATTCTCAGAGTACATAAAGTACGCGATCAGTGCGATGGGCCTGACAACGCCCCTTATGCACAAAGACTTGACCTAGGCTGGGTAATAGTGGGCGCTGTATGCTTGGACAGGATGTGTACACCATCTGAGATCCACTCCTTCAAGACTTACGTGTTGGGAAACGGACGTGCATCCCAAACAGTGCCCTCACCATTATGAAGTAAACGGAGAAGCTTCTTGACATCATCCAAGTACCTGATGTTACTCCTGTCCTTTGTGATGACAACCTAGGTACCACAGTGTTTTGTACTACAAGTGAGGACAACAAAATAGCCTTGTCAGTTGAAGACAGAGAATTCATCAAAATAATGGATAAGAAATTCTTTCAGGATGAGTCTAAGAGCTGGATTGCACCATTACCTCTTCGTGATACAAGGGCCAAACTTCCAACCAATCGTGAACAGGCTTTATCCAGATTCAACTCACTTCAACGAACACTAAGGAACAGGCCTGAAATGAAGGACCATTTCATCGCCTTTATGAAAAGGATCTTTGACAATGATCACGCCGAACCAGCGCCACCACTTCAAAGACACGATGAGTGCTGGTATCTGCCTTTCTTCGGAGTGTATCATCCACGTAATCCAAAACAAATCAGGATAGTATTTGACTCCAGTGCCAGGCATCAAGGTGTATACCTAAACAATGTTCTTCTCACTGGCCCGAATCTAACCAACAACCTTGTAGGCGTACTTATGAGATTTAGAAGAGAACCAGTTGCCATAATTGCTGATATTGAACAGATGTTTCATTGCTTCATTGTACGTGAAGACCATAGGAACTTCCTAAGGTTTCTGTGGCACCGTGGCAACAACATGGACAATGATTTTATTGAATACCGCATGAAAGTACATGTTTTCGGAAATAATCCCTCGCCCGCTGTTGCAACATACGGTTTACGTAGGACTGCCATTAATGGAAAAAAAGAGTATGGCGCAGATGCTCGACACTTCGTTGAGAGAGACTTTTACTAAATTGCGCAGGGCAAAGGCATTTTTGGAGATTCAGTGACGTACCGGGGCTCTCAATGGGGCTGCCAGAAACCCTGGTGACGTCACCGGCACTGATGGGCAGGATTTAGCTCTGCCCTAGCCAGTAAAACGGCTAGGGCAGAGCTAAAGCCTGCCCCTCAGAGCCGGTGACGTCACCGAACACACTGCCGGGCGGAAGTTACCGCTCGGCAGTGTTTTATTAAAAACAAAAGAGCCCGTGCCCTGCGCGATTTAGCGCAGGGCAAGGGAGCGCATCGGAGCATGAGAGCGCATCGGAGCATGAGATGCTCCGATGCTAGCCTCAGGGGGGCTGTCTGGGTGAAAATAAGGGTATGTCCGGGTTCAGCTCTGAACCCGGACAACCCCTTTAAGTCTTTACCTACAGTCGAAGAAGCCATAGACCTGCTCCAAAGGACACAAGGTATGCTTTCTGAGGCTAATCTCAGACTACACAAAATTGCCTCAAATAGTGTTGCTGTTATGAAAGCCTTTCAACCTGGCGATCATGCCACAGGGTTTAAGGACCTAAATCTGGGAATGGACATGCCACTTATACAGAGAAGTCTGGGCCTACAGTGGGACTTATTAAAGGACACTTTCAGCTTTCAAGTCAGTTCTACAGACAAGCCATTTACCAAGCGTGGTGTTCTGTCAGTGATAAACAGCCTATACGATCCAATGGGATTTGTGGCTCCCATCACCATACAAGGTAAAGCCTTACTTAGACAGCTCTCAGAGTCTACTAAAGATTGGGATGCTCCACTGCCATCTGACAAGCTTTCAAAGTGGGAGTCCTGGAAGCAATCTCTACACGCCTTAGATGGAATCCATATACCACGCTGCTACACCTCAGCTTCCCTTGCTACGAGCTGGAGAAAAGAGCTTTACATCTTCTCAGACGCATCTACCATAGCGGCTGTTGCCTACCTCAAGGTGAGAGACTCTTCTAATCAAACCCACATAGGGTTTCTGTTTGGAAAAGCTAAGTTAGCACCTAAGCCTGAGCACCCAATTCCTAGGCTTGAACTTTGTGGAACTGTGCTAGCTGTAGAAATCGCAGATTTCATATTACGTGAGCTAGACACGTGAGATAGATGACACCAAATTCTACACAGACAGTAAGGTTGTTCTGGGCTACATATACAACCAGACTAAATGTTTCTATGTCTACGTCAGCAATGGTGTAGAAAGAATCAGGAAATCATCTAAACCTGAACAATGGCATTATGTCCCATCTGGAATGAATCCTGCAGATCATGCTACTAGGCCAGTGTCTGCAAGTGTATTCGCAAATTCTTCCTGGTTAATAGGTCCGGAATTCCTGCTGGATCACACAGAAGAGACCACGGCTGAAGTCTTCAGTCTTCTAGAACCTGACAAGGCTTGTAAGACCCATCCCAAGACAAGGCGCTTTCATCAGGCCTATAACGGAACTTGTTCTGCTCTTGCCTTTTGGAGAATGAACTTATTTGCCTAGGCTGCTGAATCCTGCCTGAAACTTCAAGCAAGAAGTGTTTGAACTTTAATTGATTCACTTGAAGCCTTACATTTTAGTTGTTGCATTATACAGGGAGTGCAGAATTATTAGGCAAGTTGTATTTTTGAGGATTAATTTTATTATTGAACAACAACCATGTTCTCAATGAACCCAAAAAACTCATTAATATCAAAGCTGACTATTTTTGGAAGTAGTTTTTAGTTTGTTTTTAGTTTTAGCTATTTTAGGGGGATATCTGTGTGTGCAGGTGACTATTACTGTGCATAATTATTAGGCAACTTAACAAAAAACAAATATATACCCATTTAAATTATTTATTTTTACCAGTGAAACCAATATAACATCTCAACATTCACAAATATACATTTCTGACATTCAAAAACAAAACAAAAACAAATCAGTGACCAATATAGCCACCTTTCTTTGCAAGGACACTCAAAAGCCTGCCATCCATGGATTCTGTCAGTGTTTTGATCTGTTCACCATCAACATTTCGTGCAGCAGCAACCACAGCCTCCCAGACACTGTTCAGAGAGGTGTACTGTTTTCCCTCCTTGTAAATCTCACATTTGATGATGGACCACAGGTTCTCAATGGGGTTCAGATCATGTGAACAAGGAGGCCATGTCATTAGATTTTCTTCTTTTATACCCTTTCTTGCCAGCCACACTGTGGAGTACTTGGACGCGTGTGATGGAGCATTGTCCTGCATGAAAATCATGTTTTTCTTGAAGGATGCAGACTTCTTCCTGTACCACTGCTTGAAGAAGGTGTCTTCCAGAAACTGGCAGTAGGACTGGGAGTTGAGCTTGACTCCATCCTCAACCCGAAAAGGCCCCACAAGCTCATCTTTGATGATACCAGCCCAAACCAGTACTCCACCTCCACCTTGCTGGCGTCTGAGTCGGACTGGAGCTCTCTGCCCTTTACCAATCCAGCCACGGGCCCATCCATCTGGCCCATCAAGACTCACTCTCATTTCATCAGTCCATAAAACCTTAGAAAAATCAGTCTTGAGATATTTCTTGGCCCAGTCTTGACGTTTCAGCTTGAGTGTCTTGTTCAGTGGTGGTCGTCTTTCAGCCTTTCTTACCTTGGCCATGTCTCTGAGTATTGCACACCTTGTGCTTTTGGGCACTCCAGTGATGTTGCAGCTCTGAAATATGGCCAAACTGGTGGCAAGTGGCATCTTGGCAGCTGCACGCTTGACTTTTCTCAGTTCATGGGCAGTTATTTTGCGCCTTGGTTTTTCCACACGCTTCTTGCGACCCTGTTGACTATTTTGAATGAAACGCTTGATCGTTCGATGATCACGCTTCAGAAGCTTTGCAATTTTAAGAGTGCTGCATCCCTCTGCAAGATATCTCACTATTTTTGACTTTTCTGAGCCTGTCAAGTCCTTCTTTTGACCCATTTTGCCAAAGGAAAGGAAGTTGCCTAATAATTATGCACACCTGATATAGGGTGTTGATGTCATTAGACCACACCCCTTCTCATTACAGAGATGCACATCACCTAATATGCTTAATTGGTAGTAGGCTTTCGAGCCTATACAGCTTGGAGTAAGACAACATGCATAAAGAGGAGGATGTGGTCAAAATACTCATTTGCCTAATAATTCTGCACGCAGTGTATGCCTGTTCTCTTTATGTTTTTCAGGTGCTCGGACATCAAGCAAATTGCACTGTTGTTTATTTGCAATTATATAATTACCGTTATGGTTTAAATAGTGACATTTTCAATGCCAGACGGGGAGTGTGCTGCTACGCAGTTAAAATCTATATAGTTTAATTCATTGAACCATTCATATATTCTATATTTGATTATATGCTCCCTTCTAGTGGCCGTTTTTGGTATTGCACTTGTTTTTCTGGTTTGTCATATACCGTATTTTTCGCCCTATAAGACGCACCGGCCCATAAGACGCACCTAGGTTTTTGGGGAGCTTTTGGTGGGTTTGGAACTAATGGTGGTCTGTGGATGACGGACACTGTTATGGGGGGATCTGTGGATGACGGACACTGTTATGGAGGGATCTGTGGATGACGGACACTGTTATGGGGGGATCTGTGGATGACGGACACTTATGGGGGGATCTGTGGATGACGGACACTTATGGGGGGATCTGTGGATGACGGACACTTATGGGGGGATCTGTGGATGACGGACACTTATTGGGGGATCTGTGGATGACGGACACTTATAGGGGGGTCTGTGGATGACAGACACTGTTACAGGTGGGGGGATCTGTGGCTGGCACTGTTAGAGGGGGGATCTGTGGATGGCACTGTTACAGGGGGGGGATCTGTGGATGGCACTGTTATATATGTGCCATCCACAGACCCCCCACCCCATAACAGTGCCATCCACAGACCCCCCCCAGCCCATAACAGTGCCATCCACAGACCCCCCCAGCCCATAACAGTGCCATCCACAGACCCCCCCCAGCCCATAACAGTGCCATCCACAGACCCCCCCAGCCCATAACAGTGCCATCCACAGACCCCCACCCCTTAACTGTGCCATCCACAGATTCCGTGTGCCCCCCCTGCCGCCGCCGCTGCCGCCCCAGTATACAAATATAAAATGTATTATTGAATTAAAAGTTATTAAACATGCCCCCCTCACTCCTAATAGTACCGTATATCCTAATTGCTTCTGTATAATGCCGGCAGGCGGGCCGGGCGGCCGGCGCGTCACTCACTGACGTCACTTGCCTGCGCCGCCTGCTTCATTCATAAAGGAGGCGGTGCAGGCACGTGACATCAGGGAGTGACGCGCCGGCCGGCCCGCCTGCCGGCATTATACAGAAGCAATTAGGATATACGGTACTATTAGGAGTGAGGGGGGCATGTTTAATAACTTTTAATTCAATAATACATTTTATATTCAAATACCGGAGCAGTGGGGCGGGGCTATAGTATAGTGACCGCACCGCCCCACCGCTATTGCCGGCCCCCAGATCCTCCTTCCACTCCCTCCCCTGGCCCCCGCTCCGTACATCGCATCCAGCAATGTTAAACTGTCAGCATTCGCCCCATAAGACGCAGGGGCATTTTCCTCCCATTTTTGGGGAGGAAAAAAGTGCGTCTTATGGGGCGAAAAATACGGTATGTCATTCATTTCATTGCTCCACCCCTTCTTCTGTGTACCTCACTTCCTGTTTCTCCATACTGCTCCAGGCATTGCACAGGTACACATGTATTCTCATGTACGCTTACAAAAGCATCATCTTTTGACCGCACAATACCGGAATCCATCTGTTCTGCTGTACTCTGTTATCTGGCTTACAGAATAAAGCAACTTACACAGATAAACTCGGTCTTGGTGAGTTCAAGCTATCTGATAAGGATTGTCCTCAGTGATTATATCTGCTCATACAGGCCAGGCATAGAGGTCTCACTAGGGATAAATCCCTATTACAACAATCGGAGTCAGAATACTATATACTCACACACATATACATACACTGTATACTCACACACACTATATACTCATACACGCACACTGTATACTCACACACATATACATACACTGTATACTAACACACACACTATATACTCATACACGCACACTGTATACTCACACACACACTATATACTCACGTACACTATATACTCACACACATATATGCACACTATATACTCACACACATATATGCACACTGTATACTCACACACACTATATACTCACGTACACTATATACTCACACACATATATGCACACTATATACTCACACACATATGCACACTGTATACTCACACACTATATACTCACACACACTATATACTCACACACACACACTATATACTCACACATATATACGCACACTGTATACTCACACACGCTATATACTCACACACACTATATACTCACACACATAAACGCACACTGTATACTCACACACACTATATACTCACGCACACTATATACTCACACACACACTATATACTCACACATATATATGCACACTATATACTCACACACACTATATACTCATGCACACACTATATACTCACACACATTGTATACTCACACATATATATGCACACTACATACTCACACACACTATATACTCATGCACACACTATATACTCACACACATTGTATACTCACACATATATGCACACTGTATACTCACACACACTATATACTCACACTATATACTCACACACATATACGCACACTGTATACTCACACACACTATATACTCACACATATATGCACACTATATACTCATACACATATATGCACACTGTATACTCACACACACTATATACTCACACACATATACGCACACTGTATACTCACACACACACATATATGCACACTATATACTCACACACACACTATATACTCACACTCATATACGCACACTGTATACTCACACATACACTATATACTCGCACACACTATATATTCATACACATATACGCACACTGTATACTCACACATACACTATATACTCGTACACATACACTGCTCAAAAAAATAAAGAGTGACAATCAATTTCACATGCTGTTGTGCAAATGGGATAGACAACAGGTGGAAATTATAGGCAATTAGCAAGACACCCCCAATAAAGGAGTGGTTCTGCAGGTGGTGACCACAGACCACTTCTCAGTTCCTATGCTTCCTGGCTGATGTTTTGGTCACTTTTGAATGCTGGCGGTGCTTTCCCTCTAGTGGTAGCATGAGACGGAGTCTACAACCCACACAAGTGGCTCAGGTAGTGCAGCTTATCCAGGATGGCACATCAATGCGAGCTGTGGCAAGAAGGTTTGCTGTGTCTGTCAGCGTAGTGTCCAGAGCATGGAGGCGCTACCAGGAGACAGGCCAGTACATCAGGAGATGTGGAGGAGGCCGTAGGAGGGCAACAACCCAGCAGCAGGACCGCTACCTCTGCCTTTGTGCAAGGAGGAACAGGAGGAGCACTGCCAGAGCCCTGCAAAATGACCTCCAGCAGGCCACAAATGTGCATGTGTCTGCTCAAACGGTCAGAAACAGACTCCATGAGGGTGATATGAGGGCCCGACGTCCACAGGTGGGGGTTGTGCTTACAGCCCAACACCGTGCAGGACGTTTCGCATTTGCCAGAGAACACCAAGATTGGCAAATTCACCACTGGCGCCCTGTGCTCTTCACAGATGAAAGCAGGTTCACACTGAGCATATGTGACAGACGTGACAGAGTCTGGAGACGCCGTGGAGAACATTCTGCTGCCTGCAACATCCTCCAGCATGACCGGTTTGGCATTGGGTCAGTAATGGTGTGGGGTGGCATTTCTTTGGAGGGCCGCACAGCCCTCCATGTGCTCGCTAGAGGTAGCCTGACTGCCATTAGGTACCGAGATGAGATCCTCAGACCCCTTGTGAGACCATATGCTGGTGCGGTTGGCCCTGGGTTCCTCCTAATGCAAGACAATGCTAGACCTCATGTGGCTGGAGTGTGTCAGCAGTTCCTGCAAGACGAAGGCATTGATGCTATGGACTGGCCCGCCCGTTCCCCAGACCTGAATCCAATTGAGCACATCTGGGACATCATGTCTCGCTCTATCCACCAACGTCACGTTGCACCACAGACTGTCCAGGAGTTGGCAGATGCTTTAGTCCAGGTCTGGGAGGAGATCCCTCAGGAGACCGTCCGCCACCTCATCAGGAGCATGCACAGGCGTTGTAGGGAGGTCATACAGGCACGTGGAGGCCACACACACTACTGAGCCTCATTTTGACTGATTTTAAGGATATTACATCAAAGTTGGATCAGCCTGTAGTGTGTTTTTCCACTTAAATTTTGAGTGTGACTCCAAATCCAGACCTCCATGGGTTGAAAAATTTGATTTCCATTTTTTTATTTTTGTGTGATTTTGTTGTCAGCACATTCAACTATGTAAAGAACAAAGTATTTCAGAAGAATATTTAATTATTCAGATCTAGGATGTGTTATTTTTGTGTTCCCTTTATTTTTTTGAGCAGTGTATATGCACACTGTATACACACACTATAAACACACACTATATACTCACACACAGTCAGTACAGTCGGGGGAGAGGGAGATTTTAACACTTACTTCGACGCTTTTGCAGATCTCCTCCATCTGTGTAATGATCGCCTGGATACGGTCATTCCCGGCCACCATTATGGCGATGCCGTCACTGATGTCGCTCTGTAGAAACACGGATGTCACTGGAGCAGCAAGTCTTTGATAATATGCTGTGACACAGAGCGGACATATATACAACATAAGGCTAGGACCCTGCAGGGGGACATACATGAGCCCAGGACCCCCAGCTATTAGCAGACATCAGAGGAATGGATTCTCAAGACTGGGGACTCACTTTTACCAAATTGCAAGGAATTAGAGGCAAAAAGGTTTCTCCAGGTAATGTACTGACCGAGGACCTCGTCGTCAGGATATGGCCGGGAAACAAGGTAGGAGAGGGGTACCTGCTGCTCTCAGTGATGGGGTGACTGTACCTTCTGTCTCTTGTAGATGCTTGAGAGTGGGGCCACCTCACAGTCTTTGTGGGCCCCAAACACTTTACACATGGAGCAGGTCGGGGTCTCACACGTCAGGCAGTAGATGTTAATCTTCTCATCCTCGTGCTCCTCACACATTAAGTGCTGCTCTGTTTTGGTGTTAAGAGGTCTAGAAGACAACAATGAGAGGTCAGGAGCATAGCATCACTCATCAGGGGGCACTATGAAAATCTCAGGGGCCCACAGGAAATCTCACTGATTATATATTCTGTTCATATGCAACCTCCACTAGGGGGAGCTCAGTGTACACAGATGTATACAGTCATCACTAGAAGATCTCAAGAGATTACTAGACACAAATATATACAACCACCACTAGGGGGAGCTCAGTGTACACAGATGTATACAGTCATCACTAGAAAGATCTCAGGAGATTACTAGACACAAATATATACAACCACCACTAGGGGGAGCTCAGTGTACACAGATGTATACAGTCATCACTAGAAAGATCTCAGGAGATTACTAGACACAAATATATACAACCACCACTAGAGGGAGCTCACTGTATAGACATGTATACAACCACCACTAGAGGGAGCCTACTGCACACAACTGTATACAGCCACCATTAAGAGAAGGTCAGTGCACATAGATGTATACAGCTGTCAACAGATAGAGCTGAGGAAATTACTAGACACAGATATATAGAACCACCACTAGGGGGAGCTCAGCGTACACAGATATGTACAGACACTAGAAGGGGAAGCTCAGAACACACAGATGAATACTGCCACCGCTAGGGGGCGCTTACTGCTCAGAGATGTATACAGCCACCAATAGTGTGCACTCGCTGCACAGAGATGTATACAGCTACCACTAGGGGGAGCTTAGTAAAGATATATACGGCCACCAATAGCGAGAGCTCAGGAGAATAATACATACAGATGTATACAGCCACCACTAGGGGACGCTCAGCTCACTGCACAGAGATGTACACAGCCACCACTAGGGGGAGCTCAGTGCATACCGTTGTATAAAACCAGTACTGATATCTGCAGCCACAACTAGGGGCACAGATGTGATGCATATAGCTAAGGCTACTTTCACACTAGCCTTTTTTGCGGATCCGTCATGGATCTGCAAAAACGCTTCCGTTACAATAATACAACCGCATGCATCCGTCAGGAACAGATCCAGTTGTATTATGTTCTCTATAGCCATGACGGATACGTTTTCTATTGTGTCGGAGAAAACAGATCCGCCCCCATTGACTTACATTGCGGACAGAAAAACACAGCGTTATTCTGTCCGCGATGGGGACACAACCAAACGGAACGGGATGCATTTTGGTGCATTCAGTTCCGTTTTGTCCCCATTGAGAATGAATGGGGACAAAACTGAAGCGTTTTCTTCCGCCATTGAGATCCTATGACGGATCTCAATTGAAAACGCTAATGTGAAAATAGCCTAATACTGACCTTATCACTATAGTGACCTCTCGCTGGTGGGGCACCTACCTACTAGACTCCTGCTTGTAGATATCTATGATATTTTCCACCAGTAGATTCCTTTGCAGCCCGTACACTCCATGTCTATCGAGGACAACCTCATGTCGGCATGAAGGGCACCGGAATCGTCCTCCTGAAGATACAGTGCTGGAACCGCGGGACTGCCAGAGGGGATTTGAAGCCTATAGAGAGAATCGGGGATTGTGTCAGGAAACATGAAAACCTGCAGGAACATTCTCTGAACAATTGGACAGAACCACTTCTCCTGTCCTGTATACACAGTATGGACACTGCACAGTACTACTTCTCCTGTCCTGTATACACAGTATGGACACTGCACAGTACTACTTCTCCTGTCCTGTATACACAGTATGGACACTGCACAGTACCACTTCTCCTGTCCTGTATACACAGTATGGACACTGCACAGTACCACTTCTCCTGTCCTGTATACACAGTATGGACACTGCACAGTACTACTTCTCCTGTCCTGTATACACAGTATGGACACTGCACAGTACCACTTCTCCTGTCCTGTATACACAGTATGGACACTGCACAGTACTACTTCTCCTGTCCTGTATACACAGTATGGACACTGCACAGTACCACTTCTCCTGTCCTGTATACACAGTATGGACACTGCACAGTACTACTTCTCCTGTCCTGTATACACAGTATGGACACTGCACAGTACCACTTCTCCTGTCCTGTATACACAGTATGGACACTGCACAGTACCACTTCTCCTGTCCTGTATACACAGTATGGACACTGCACAGTACCACTTCTCCTGTCCTGTATACACAGTATGGACACTGCACAGTACCACTTCTCCTGTCCTGTATACACAGTATGGACACTGCACAGTACCACTTCTCCTGTCCTGTATACACAGTATGGACACTGCACAGTACCACTTCTCCTGTCCTGTATACACAGTATGGACACTGCACAGTACTACTTCTCCTGTCCTGTATACACAGTATGGACACTGCACAGTACTACTTCTCCTGTCCTGTATACACAGTATGGACACTGCACAGTACCACTTCTCCTGTCCTGTATACACATTATGGACACTGCACAGTACTACTTCTCCTGTCCTGTATACACAGTATGGACACTGCACAGTACTACTTCTCCTGTCCTGTATACACAGTATGGACACTGCACAGTACTACTTCTCCTGTCCTGTATACACAGTATGGACACTGCACAGTACTACTTCTCCTGTCCTGTATACACAGTATGGACACTGCACAGTACCACTTCTCCTGTCCTGTATACACAGTATGGACACTGCACAGTACCACTTCTCCTGTCCTGTATACACAGTATGGACACTGCACAGTACTACTTCTCCTGTCCTGTATACACAGTATGGACACTGCACAGTACTACTTCTCCTGTCCTGTATACACAGTATGGACACTGCACAGTACCACTTCTCCTGTCCTGTATACACAGTATGGACACTGCACAGTACCACTTCTCCTGTCCTGTATACACAGTATGGACACTGCACAGTACTACTTCTCCTGTCCTGTATACACAGTATGGACACTGCACAGTACTACTTCTCCTGTCCTGTATACACAGTATGGACACTGCACAGTACCACTTCTCCTGTCCTGTATACTGGGTGTAATCATCAGTATCTGCTCTTATTCTGTATATATGGACACTGCACAGTACCACTTCTCTGTCCTGTATACTGGGTGTAATCCTCAGTGTGCAGGAGCCAGTGGACGGGTGTGGTCGTGTGTGCAGGAGTCAGTGGACGGGTGTGGTCGTGTTTGGAGGAGCTCCTGCTGATTGTCCAGCCGCTTCCAGGGATTTTTCCATCTATCCCAGCCCAGGCCCTGCCTCTCTCTCCCCAGGGAGGTGGTGGGGTCCTGGGCAATGAAGAGACTGAAGACCCAGGATCCTGCTTCCCGGGGTAGGCCGGCGGGAGGTAGGGGAGGTGAGCTACCGGCCTCAGTTCCATCTCCCGCCTCGGGGGTCAGAAGATCCAGCAGGAGTCGTGGTGCAGCGGCCCCTGCAGCCCCCGGAGGTGAAGCCGTGTCCATCGCCGGCAGTTCCAGGAGGGCGGACAGTAGCCCTCCAAGAGGTACGCGGAGTGCTCCTGGGGATGGGACGGTTCCGGTTGAGGCTGACTGGGGCAACATGAAGCCCCGCGAACTAATCGCCGTTTACAGCTCCCGGATCACAGCCTACC